>NW_008794213.1:299901-330497 GCF_000699145.1 Aptenodytes forsteri
TTAACCTCCATGGGCTGCAGGGGGACAGCCTGCCTCACCATGGTCTTCACCACGGGCTGCAGGGGAATCTCTGCTCCGGCACCTGGAGCACCTCCTCCCCCTCCTTCTTCACTGACCTTGGTGTCTGCAGAGTTGTTTCTCTCACATATTCTCCTCTCTCTGGCTGCAATTGCACAGGTTTTGAGGTTTTTTTTTCCCTTCTTAAATATCTTATCACAGAGGCACTACCACCATTGCTGATTGACTCAACTTTGGCCAGAGGCTCTGCTGGACGTAGGGGAAGCTTTTAGCAGCTTCTCACAGAAGCTGCTGTAGCCCCCCCGCTACCAAAACCTTGCCACGTAAACCCAATACAGCTAGAAAAGCTTCCTTCTCTTATCCTGGCTTCTCCATTCTACTGATCATTTATGATGGTTTCTTCATAACTTTTCTAGCTTCCACTCTTCCATTCTAGATCACCAGAATCCGCAGCCATTCTAAGCACAAATATTGCATAGCAGACATTCCTCATTCACTTACATCCCAGAATAAGTCATCAGGCTTATGGTGTGAGCAGAAAAGAAACATCTTCTCTAATAGATTGGGTTGCTTTTTATTCATGTTTCCAAACAGAGCTTTTGAATTTGTTCAGAAGACTTCCTCTTGACTCATTAGCAAGTAGCAGCAGTGCAAGAGGGTCTCCTTTTAACAATAAATTCAATTAACTCAGTAAATAAGTATGAAGATAGGAAATGAAAAAAAGTCATACTGCCTCTACAAGGGTAAAATGTGAACATTTCACTGGGGCCATGTCTTCCCTCCATTATCAGATGTGATGCAGTGAAGCCATAGGATTCCTGCAGGTGGAGAAAGTGCTTAATTCAGCCAACTGAACTTAACATCAGAGGATTATCTGATCTGAATTTGAACTTTACAGTTCCGGCCAACAGTAATAAAACTCTTACCTGAACTGTTCTGTTCTCTCAAAAGTTCATCAGCTTTGCAGCTCCAAGAAGGGCAAAAGGGTAAGTGCATTTACTTTTACGTATCTCAATTAAATAATGCTCTTGTAGTTTGTAGTGAAAGATGGTATAAAGAGTTTGACTTTTCATTTGGATGCCCCACAACTTGCTCTAGTTTTTAGTAGTTAGAAGTGCTCATGAAAAATGTCTTTTCAGATTGAAATAATTTTTAGGTCTTCTATATGTGTATTAGACATGAAAAGAGAATGCTTAAAAGTAAACTTCCCACCTATTCAAGAATAGGATTTTGGGTACCTAAATGTTTTAGGTATTAAATTATCACCTACATTTTTCTAGCTTGCATCCTCTATAATCTTTTCTGTAATCAGGAAGTTGAGTGAAATACATTTATATAAACCAGTATAAGAGGGCTGTTGCTGGGAATCAGAGCTGGTTTCTAGTGCAAGATGATGCAGCCAGTGTAAACTTACAGGACAGGATACAAGTAGGCTGGAAATCAGTAGAGCTGTATATTTGTAGCCATGAAGCTGCTGTGAAAATAAACATCTTTTGTTACAGTTATGTGAAAAAAAGGAAGAAGTTTGTTATCATATTGTTTAGACCAGGGCTATCTCTGCAATGCTTAGTCAAATAAGTGGTGTTTTCTTCAGTGGGTAGTTCTAGTCATTTAAACAGGACAGTTAATATGAGTGGTATTTGCAGTAAGTGAATTTCAAAGAATTTGACATAGCATGATTAAACAGCTATAGATTTAAACAGATTTTTCTGTGTAGCCTTAACTTTCATTGTAACGCTTTGGCTGAGGTTCTTCAGTAAATAAACAGGAGAGTAAAGAGATACTTTTTACTGCTGCATACAGAATTGAAAATGCATTGGTTGGAGTAACGCTGGAGTAACCTATAAAATCCCTATGTCAACATCTGAGAAAAGTATATTGAAAAGTTGCAGCAGATGAAGAAAAGATATTCATTTGATTTGAGGTTTGAAGAAAATACTAGCTTAAGAAGAAAGACTTGAAGAGTATCATCTGGAGAAGATAAAGTGACAGGATTAGATTGCTGCATTCAATGGTACCATCAAGCTAATAGTAACTGGAGCATGAAGTTAAAACGAGGGATCATTCCTGGCACTTCAAGATCAAGTTTGAGCCAGTGGAAGGAGGAAGAAGGTAAAGTGCCTACTGTAAAGTGATGCTCCCCAGAAAGGCAGCAGGAATGCTGGGACATGAGTTTCTTGGAGAAAGCTTTTTAAGCAGACCACTGTGTCAGCTACGCCAGCTTGTCTCCATCCCAGTCTTGTTTCCATGGGGAGATGTCATTACCAAAGGCCTTCTGGATCTGTCAGGAAAAGGAACCTGAAGCCCTACAAATTCAAAAGGAAAGACACCATATTTTTTTAGCAGTGGTGGCCCTTAGCCACAGGAAAAAATGTTGAGAGAAGTGATGGATTCTCTATCATTTGATATATTCAGATGGAGACTGGCTACCTTTCTGAAAGACATGCTTTACTAGCACAAAGCTCCTAGTGTAGTGTGGCAACAGGATGAAAATGGCCTGAGATGAATTCACCAGATGGGGTGAACTATGTAAAAATCTATCAGCTCTGGACAACTAACTCAAGCTTTCAATGCCAGCTATTTCAGCAGGAAGAGCTAGTGCTTCATCATTTAATAGAAGTATTGTGAAGTTTAATTCAATTATGTCTGTAAGATACATGGACTCCTTCCTGTGGAAACCACCCCAGAAACAGAAGACATAATTAGCAGCAGATGATTGCACTAATTGTGTGCTCAGGAACACATCTCTCTCAGTATTTCCTAATAAGGAAAATGCTGCATAAGCATAGTTTGGATGATGAGCAAATCATACGGAAGAATTCTTGCTCATGTCTTCAACAAGACACAGATCTTTATGGAGATTAGAAGCTGCTCAGTGACTTTCATCTCACCTTTTCAACCAATTGTTATATCTATGCGAGGGGAAGAAGGCACGTTTGCAAACTCATGCTTAAGAAAAAAGTGTGAGAGTGATACAGCACCTATTGTGGTACCATCTGTGCATTTGTTCCCCCTCTACTCTGCCTAGGGAAAATGAATCATGGATTGACTGGATGATTTGCAAAGGATATTTTGCATAAAATTATGAAGGACATCTTGGCTTTCAGGCAGGATTACTGTCTTTCTCTCTTTTAGTGCAGAATATTTACCTTCTCAAGTCATCACTAACCACAGCAGCGTATGACTCTAACTTGAGATCATCCTGCCTTTTGTCCCCAGTTTGTTTGGGATGAAATCTGTCCCTGTGCTCATGCTTACTATTATACAGGAAAGTAGATGACTTGATTATGTGAATGTCTGAAGATCCACCTATCATCTGACCAAGAAGAGAGAAATACACGCACACATTAGTTTCCATCCTCATTCAGTCATTGGTCTTTTTTTATTCTGTTCCTTCCTTTCTACATGTTGCTTAGATAATAAATTGTTCAGGCCACATTTGTGGTGCTCATGTGTGTCTGTAATGATGTAAGTTGGTATTGATGTTATTTCAGTAACAAAAAAAACTCTTTTCTGCTTCAGAACTAAGACGGTGGCCTTTCATACCCACCAGCTTGAAAAAAGAAAGAGAAAGGGCAGGACATGTTCTACGTCCTTTTGCTCTTTCAATATACCAGTTCCACAGCAAACTAATTTGTCAATATTCAATTAAGTATTATAAGTGTCTTATTTCATATGTGTTATAAAGTTACCTTCACTGGATGTAGCTTGAGATGGTCTGGCACATGCTTGGAAGAAGGAGTTAATTTTTAGCAAGGCTTCTGCTGAGTGCTTTTAAAGATGCCTTCTAGAAAATATATTAGAGGCATGACTACTAATAATATTTCACAGCGTGAGGCAAGGCCATTTCCTTGCTGTTCATGGTAACTTCTGTTCTTTGGGGGTCTATAAATTACAAAGCCAAAAAAGGAAATATGAACTTTAATGAATACTCTCTCCTGGAGGCTCCAAGAGAGAAATCTGAGTGCAAGAAGAGTGTGGGAGCTAAGGAAAAAAAAGAGAAGTTATCTGGTATTAGTGCAGCCTACCTCTGCATTAGGTCCCTTTCAAAAGGAAAACAGTGACATACGTTGCAGCATTAGTGCAGACATCAAAACTGCGGGGAAAGGAGAAGTTGAGTGAGGGAGTTGTGCATTGTAGAAATCAAAGTGAGTAGATTTTTCCTGGATTACTTTAGGAGCATTTAAAAATGCTTGAAACAACTCATCCAGCCAACCACTAGGATGGAGATAATGTATGAGTCCAGGAAGACAGTTTGTGTGTAGGTCTCAGTCCCTATTACACTTTCTCTGAAAACTTAAGCCTCTCCATCAAGCCTGCAGCAGCCTTTGGTGTAGGGGGAGGAATTGGACTTCTAATGGAGGGTGCCTGTCAGAGCTCCTTCAGCAGGGATACAGGAGTGCTTGCTGCCTGTACTGTATTTTACACTTGTCCACAATTCTCTGCATGCACCCTCCAAGGCACTGGCAGCATGGATGACAGAAGAGGCAGCTGTGAAGCTGACTTTTGTTGTGTTGCCAATGGCCAGTTTGGTATGGCCTTTTGGGGGGGGTATTTGGATACAAGGGACCATTCCCCTAGGCATCTGTCCTTGAAAAAAACCTATGCTACCCACACCAGCTCCACTTTTTGTTTATCCCTGCTGCACTTGCCTGTAAGAAGGAGGCTCAGTCTTCTCTTTTAATAATTTAGGGCAAAGAGTTAACAGAGAGCTCCAAAACTGCAGGGAAATGTCCTTGAACTTAAATGGCCGGAAAAAAATAGGCCTTTAATACAGCGAGGCAGACACCTGAAATGTGCTTTCTGACTGCCACTTCATCAAACAACCTTTAACACTGCTGCCACTGCCTCCCAGCGTCCTGTGAGTGGGCGATGAGGGATCCCTTCCACCTCCTCCTGCTGGCGGCAGCGCCAAGGCCAGCAGCGCCCTGTGCAGAGGTGCCCTGCCTGTCCACGCTTGATGCTGAACAGCAGCATTTGAATTCTGTCCCCGCCCAAAGTATGCTCTCGTGATTTTCAATCCCCAGGCTAAATCACCTGAGGATAACCTAGGTAAAGATGCAAAAGAAACATAAAGCTAACCTAGTTTGTTCAAAGCCATATAGACAGAGACAGGGCAGAAGCTGTGAATAGGTTCCAAGCCTCCTTACTTATATTCCTGTATCTGCTGCCCCAGACCTTGCTGCTTATGTTTTAAAAAAGACAAAAATTTCTTTTGGAAGCCCGTCCACCCCACTCTCCTCCCTCCCTCCCTCCTTCTCTCCCTTCCCTTCTTTTCCCCACCCCACCTTCTCTCCCAGATGCTGGAAGAAGTGAAACTCTTGTACAAACTGTCCCTGCACATATGAGATGTAGAAGAGCATGATCTTATGTGAAGGGGATGCTGTCTGATGTGCTGGCAGTGTGGAGGTCTTTTTCTGTCTCCTGCCAGAGTTCAAATGGATCACCTTGGCCAAAGCAAAGGACCTTTCTGTGACCCAATGTCCCCTCCTAGGGAAGATGATTAATCATAACACTGGGGATTTTTTGAAGCTTAATTCAATGACATTCATGCAATAGTTTGTGATTAGTGGAAGTAAAGATATGAAAAGAAATGAAACAGTCCTAATGCAGCTGTCTTGTTGGCACAATATTAAAGCAGCTGATTATGGGCACTTAATTGAAGGAAATGAGAATTATGATCAGTTAGCACAGAAGCAAATATGTGATCCACAGCCTAATGAGAATGTAACTCCACACTTTTCTGTTCTGAAAAGAATACTGAGACATGACATGGGCATATTTTTTATGTGAGTTGAAGATGCTTTGATATCTAAATCTAGGATTTCCTTTTTGTTGAACTTTTGCTTTGGAAGAGCTGGTGAGGTTCTGCAATGCACATCCTGCCCCACAGAATGAATTTGAGCTGCAAGTACAATTGCTGGGCTCACCAAAGGGTGATGACAGAGAGACTGAAACTGCACGTTTGAACAAGAAACATTTCTCTTGCTTTGATGTCTTGATATGCTCCTCACAATCTGACCCCCAGTAGGGCAATCAGTGATCTTTGCAGATGGTGAAATGGTCTCTTCCACAAAACAGTTTGTTTTAAATAATTTGTTCTAAAACCTCCTTTGCTTTGGTGGTTTCTATCCCCTTTTTGCTTTCTCTCTGCCTGGCTAAGAGTTTTCTAAAGGAGAAATCTCTAGCAGAGAAGCATGCCAGCGTGTCAGTCCTGTTTCTGGATATACCTGTAAGGTGCTTCAGAGCAACGTTTATCACAATATAAACACGGTGCTTTGTATTTTTGCTTACTGGGGTCTTAGCATGACATTGCCTAGTATGGCAAAGATGCAACGAAGCTGTGGCAAGAAGTCTGGGAGCTAAATGACACCATTCCACAGTCACAAGCAGCTTGCAGACTGGGAATTTGGCATTCTCCCAGGTGAATGCCTGGGAGAAATCAGGGCAGCACTTTGGTTTCCCTTAAACTATTAGTGAACCACAGGCATCTTTAAAGAGCATAAGAAGTTGTCTTTGAGGATGGAAGGAGGAGATAAAAAGTCAAATAGATTGTTTTTTTCACATCACTTTTATCAAGTAGGTTATGGGCAGTGATGCCTGGCAGGTTGGGTCTGCTTGACTAACATGTAAAGCATGAAAGCACTTCATTAGTGCTTGGCAGGCGCCTTCTGCCTCTGTGCGTCTTACCATGCTTCCTACTCTCCTTCATCCCATTTGTTGCACAAGGCTGCTTTATTGCCCTCCTTTCCTCATGCTCCTCTAAACATTAAGCAATGTTGTAGAGCCGATGTTGTAGAGGGGATGGCCACCTGAATAGTCCCATGCTATATGTTTGCTTTTAACTAGTGTTATCCCAGAAAACTTTATAACATCTTCCATTCCACTTGTGTACCATCTGCCAAAGATTTCTGTCAACAAGGCTTGTATGATATCCAGGGGAAGGCTTCCAGACACTTGTTGGTATTTTATAGCAAATGATACGGAGGAGGAAGGAAGAAAAGGGCATTGTCACCAGCTTACAATGATGTTAGTGACTTTTTATCATGGTAAACTTGAATTAATTTTTAGTCTCAAGTCATCACAGTAAATATTGTATCTGATAGCTAAAAAATCCTGGGATCTTATTTCCATAGTGTTGTCACTGTGTTCACATTTATTTTATATTAATGCACTCTCAGAACCCCACATCTATTTTCTTCAAACACCTGAGGACCTGCAAGCATCCCTCAATCTAATTTCATGATCACCCCATCTGTCTTGCGTTATGTTTCCATTTAACACTGATATTAGTAAGGAGGGACCTTGCTTACATTCATTAATGCTTTTTTTCAAGTATACATACCAGCAGGTATGTATACTTGAAAACTCTTAAAGCAAGGCACTGAGGCACTCGTAGCAGATGTAAATCTAGCAAAACCTTGCCATGAATAGTGATATAGTCTGATAAGGGTAAAAAAAAAAAAGCAACCACCTTGCAGAGACCTGATAGTTTTCTTATTGAGTGTGACAATCCTTGCTGTTGTGCTGGAAGTTGCAACCTTAATTTCAGGGAGATGCAGAAGAGCAGAGGCTTTGATGCTGTGGTCAGAGAGATGTGCATTAGGTGACATCCACAGCTCTGAATCCCTTCCATTTTAATTGGCATGTATGACTCTAAAAGATGGAGGTGGACTAAATTCACCTTTCAGAAACAGCAATGATTCAGAGGGAAGTTTCTGAGGGTCAGTATTTCTTGGGCCTTGTTCCAGGTTAGTCCATCTTGCTCAGTATTCTTTGCTCTAAGCTGTACGAGGACAGCTTAGTACTAACAAAATAATTATATTTTGACTTGCTTAAAGGTGTTTTATGGGCAAAATACACTTGAAAATAATTCAAATCCAGCCTTATCTCTTGAATATCTTGTTTTGCTTTTATTGGTTGGATTTTCACTTAAGATGGTGAACTTTTCAGGTGAGTAATAAGTACCTACTGGAAGATGAATACAGAATACAAAGATGCAACCTAATTCTGTCCTATTTGTTCAGGCTGCCAAGTAAAGAGGGGTACTAGAACCAAACCAGGCATGCTTCCTGAACTTGACCAAATGGTACACCTTGGCACAGGGGTAGATAGGAATCTGTCCACCTCACTGCAACTGTCCAGGTTTGAGGTTGATTTTGTACTTTCTAAGAGGCCAGTGGAACACCAGAAAGATTTTGTTACGGCTCAGAGGAGCAAACTGGGCTAATTCCAAGTCTAAGAGTTTATTTTCTTCAGAAAGCTGTGCTTCCTTTAGAAATCTGTGGGAGTTGATTCCCCATTCACAGAAGATTTTTGGCCTTCTGCTCCTCAAATCTAGGCACAAATACTGATAAAATAGAGATTCCCAATCTAACTATCAACAGAAAACATCACCACAGGTTAACAAATCTACCAGTTTTCATTGCCTCTTTAAAAACCTGCATGTGAAGTTGATGCACGTGCATAAATCTTGCTAGGAAAAACAGCTTGCAAAAAGCCATTTTATAACTGTTACTGAAGAAGGACCCTTTTTCATTTGTCACCTTCCTTGTAAGTAAAACTTAACTACTACTATCTACATTTTGGCACCACAATATCTCTGCATTGTGGCCACCGTTTTGGTTAGCTCAAATTTGAAAGCAACGTTCTGCTGAAATGCCTGAATATCCATGGAGAGCCTTCCAGCACGACGTCTGAACCTTCTACACAGGGCTTATTTTGGGTTGCTGGGTTTGTGGAAAAGCAAAGGAAGGCACAGAGGTTTCCAGTGTCATTCACTGGTTGTTCAAGAGAAAAGGAAATAAAATAAAGAAGGGAGTAATTGTATTGCAGACGATACTTTCTCAGTACAATGTATGAGAGGTGGGACAAATGCAGACTGTAGTACCACTGAGGCAAAGTAATCTTCTCTGTCTGGAAGACTAGCTGCCTGCAGTCGATGGTTCTAATTTCAGCCTCCCCAGTGCCTGTGTATAAGACACATATTTTACCATAAGCGTGAAATAAGACTTTCAGATTTCCAAAACAAAGATAATTTATTCATTTCCTGCTCCCCTTTATTGTCCCTCCGACTGAAAGATCATGTTCAACTTTGGCATTTCACTTTCTCCACCACCACCAGCCTTTTGCAATTAGAGAATCTGGATCTCTCACAGAGCACTCTGAAGATAAGGAAAACACTTTGTGTGTTGCTTCTTTAGTGGCAGAGTTGGTGTTATGTATACTTTTGCAGAGTGAAATTGATTAGGTTTGTTGAAAAGAGGCTGAGCATTTAATTACAGTACATACGCATAACTGTCTCCCCTAACCTGTACCCCTTTTGTTGGGTTGTAAATAGGAGCAAGCTATTTAGAAGAGGGATTGTCATTCTGTATAGTTCCTAAATATGGTTAGGTGTCTATTCTCAGTTTAATAATACTAGTCCCTGAGTACTACTAAAAAAATTTATTTGACTGTTATTTCTTGGCCCATTTGTCATGGATTTGGAGTGAGGCTTATTCCCTTCCCCCTCTGAAGCACTTGCAGAGAGACTGTGATTTTTCTCCATTCATCTTCAGACTTTTTTTTTGATCTTTATGTTTTGTGCCACTTCCTTAGGGCTTTGAGTTTCCTCCTCTGGGTTTCTTCACTTCTTCCACATCTTCCTTAAAAATGCATTTTCCCAAAGCAGACACTATTCTAGCTGAAATGGGCCAGAGATGTCTCAGGTGTAAAACTTCTGTTTATAATCCCAGTCTCTGGGAGGAAACTTGGTGAAAATATAATAGTGTTAATTCATGTTGCGCTTCCGTTCCACTGTAAAACCTGGCTGCTTTTTTGCAGAACTACTCCCTAGCCTCATCTTGTATGTTTACAGCTGAAGATTCACAGTAACCACAATTTACAATAATACAAAGAGAGTAAAGGCTCAAACATTACATAATTTCAATTAAAGAGAATAGTGAACTGTTACAAACCTGGATCTAAACAAGGATATCCGCTGTGTAGATCTATCTTGCATTGTAAATGTGTCATCTCTCAGTGGCTGAGCAGAGTTTAGTAGGAAATAAAATTTCAGAAATCCTCTGTGAGCAGCAAGCAGTACAGTGTACATGCAGGGAGGGTGAGGGAAGAAGAGGGTTCAGTAGATATTTCAGCATACTCCCTTTCAGCTCATTATAAGCAAAAATTTAAGGTGTCTTTTGCTAAGCTTCCAGCGTGACCTAAAATTGATATCCCCATTCTGATGTACTAAGTAATGATTAAGCTATAATGCTGGTGAGATACTTCAAATTAAAATTAAAGGTTGGACTAGATGATCTTTCAAGATCCTGGGCTTGAAACCAACCTGGGCTTTTCCAACCTGGGCTGTTCTGTGTTCTATGTTTTTATGAAAATGGAGAAAAAAAGAAAATAATACCTTAAAATGATACTGGTCAGGAAGAAAAGGGGAAGAGGGAAGATCAAGATACTCATTGTGCTCTTAAGCCATGTATAACGTTTTTGGTTTTTTAACCAGAAAGTTTTCTGGTTGTATCAGGTCATGCACAACAGGAGAAAATAGAAAACGGCATATTGGTTGTGCTGAGCAAAGGTACTGGTGTACTGATAAATGCAGAGTGGTTAATAACCCCGCCCAGCTGTACATAACTGGCAGCATGTAGGTCAAGCATGGTTAATAGGACCCAGAAATTGAAGCTCATCCATTATATAAGTAATAGATATGGAGGCATCTGGCACAACAGAAATAGAAAGGACTTGAATACCTCCGGAAAGTGTCTTGGACTGCACAGTCGCTAGATGTCTCAAGACAAAACAGTACTTACTGCTGGGCTCCCAAATGTCATGGTTTGTCTGCCAACGTTGAAAGAGTGTGCCCAGCATAATAATGTTCAACTCAGATCTTTTGCTCTGTGCCTACATGATACGGTGTTTGCTGTTTGGCAGCATCTGAAGAGGAGGGAAACAAGATGCGTGTATCTGGAAACACACTGGACTGGAGCTGTAATGGCTGTGTGTGTGTGGCAGCTGCTGAAACAAAGGTACAAACATTGCCCCCACTGTAACTTAGTGCAAAATAAAAAACCAAAAAATAAAATCTCCTTCCCCAAACAGTGTTACCAATGGAGTTAAGAGGGAATCTCAGTATGACCTTTCTACATTTGTGGTCTGCAATGTGCTACATTTGCAGGGAAAAGAAAAACCCAAGGGGTGTTTTGAGGTTGAATTTGTCAGTTCTGTGGCATTTCAGCAGTAAGTGTGATATACTGCAATGAAGAGGAAATAAGAGGACATACTTGGTCTCAGTTTTGAGATCCATTACAGTACAGCTCATTCAGTTTATATTTTCTGTTTGTTTTGATTATTTTTCTTTATTTATTTATTTATTTCTCCTATTCTAGTGAAAGAGTCAGCTGGGATGTAACTGTTATTTCCTGAGGTAGTTACTGATGTCTTATATGGTATAATGGAGCTAGTTCTGCTGTAGGAAACATAGGGAGATTTTTCCTTCAAGATGTCAACTGCAGCCTGCCTGTATATTTTTGTGGCTTGCTGGTAAATTGTCTCTGGCACCAAAGCTGGTAAAAGGCTTCCACAGAAGAGAGACAGATGGAGCGGTAAACTTGTCCTGTGGATGGATTGCTTCGACCTTTGGTGACAGTGATGAGAGTGCTGGCCGTTTGTCATGCTTAATGCCCCTCTTCAGAAACCTTGCAAAACCCACCTAGTCTTGTACATTGCTACTGAGCCCTCCAGCTCACCAAGCAGCCACAAGGAAAGAAAGTGCAAGAAAAACAGAGCAGGCCCAGATCATTGCCTAAACCTGAAAGTTTCCCATTGTAGCTGTTCCTGAGTGAGGGCATAAAAATGTTCAGATCAGGTCTTTACAACTATATTTCTACTGCCTATATTTCAGAAATGGCTTGTGAGACTGCTCATAAACATAATTAATATGCTTTTTCACTAGAAACCGTGCATGCAGATTCTGAGGCCTGAATGAGAATTAGAAAATGTTAAGAATACTCGGAAGAATTAGGAACCCAATTCAGAAACATATTAAGAAAGATATTTGCAACAGACACAAGGGTTTTTTTAAATCAAGCTACTGAAGAACATTTTTATTTTTATTTATTTTGATATTATGTCACTGACATCAGAAGCTTTATATTCCACAAAACTTATTTAGACAGTAAGGGATGAAAGTATGCAGCAGACACAGACTGAAATAGACTAGTTCTTAACAAAGTCCTGTGCCCCCATAACCTTAATGACTATTATTTGTTTCTAATAAGACCAATGACTCAGAAGACCAATCTCCAAACTGTAATGCTAACTTAAAAGAACAATTTATGATACTTAATGTGAATGCAATAAAGGACTTCTGTTCCTATGAATATAATTGCATAATTATATTAATACATGTAATTATATTCATACACAATACATAATTATTCAAAGACATATAAACTTAAGGATCAGAATCTGGACATTTCTTTTCCATTCCTTTCCTGGCTTCTGTCATCTCCTTGGCTTCTCCCCTTCCCGCCTCCAGAAAAGGATAAAAGCCAGTATAGAACTGCTAGTAAAACACTGCTTCATTATATGCAAACCAGCAATGACTCTTGGATGCCCACAGGAAAGAACAAGACACCTAAACTGCACTTCTGTCGTGACAGCATATAAATGTACTTTCAAGAAAAGTCTACTGTCATCCAGAGAGTTAGCTAACTCCTCCTTTCCCTTTGTGTAGGAGACCGCTCGGCAATGGGTATTCTTCCCTGCCCTCTTCTTAGAGCGTTGTGGGCTCTGCCAACACTAAATGCATTCACAGTCTCTGTGTCCTTCGGTTTGAACTGGTTGTTCTGCAGACTTTCAGGCAGCAGCAGATCAGCTGGTATTGCTGGTGCCTGATTGCCTGATAACCCTGGGAGCTGATTAGTGTCTAATTTGGTACACCCATTTTGTGTACGTATGTCTGCATGAAGAATGCAGTAGCTGATCACAATGTTGTATAAGAGGAAGAAAACCAAAATGGAAGGATAGGCTGGGATACTTGGGGGAGCATGTCAGCCAGCACATTGCAGCCTCTCATTAGCACCAGCCATCGTGGTATCCGTTCCATGTTAGGTGAGATGGATGAGGAGCTGCCCAGCCCACACCACAGCCTATGGCTGCGTCTCACCATCAGGACAAGAAGCAGAATTGGACTGTGGCTTGCACAGTCATAGAATTGAGGGAAGGAGGAAAAAGACTACTTGTCACGTGTTTGCATAAAAGAAAGCTGTATAGAGATATTTACAAGTATTGCCAACCTGGAGAATTTAAATAATATAAATTGCACCTCAAAACAGTGATTCTTTTTTTTTGTTTGTTTATTTGCTTGCCATTTCCCTTACCTTCATTTGCAGAGCTGTTAGGGCAGGTTTGCAAACTTCCTTTGACACTACAAAGGCTAGACGGTTTTTGCTTTGAATAAAACCTAAGATGTTTATGCAGTCACTGGACTCCAGCAACTGTAGCTTTAAGAAAAATGTCAAATAATGCACAATGGCTATAAAATCTCGAAAGGGGAAATGAGCAAATTTTTGCCTTTGTGTTTTCTCTCTTTTCATGGTAGGCAGTCCAAACTGAAAGGCAAATCCTCACAGCTCTGAAATTAGTAATACACAGATAACACTACACTTCTGACAACAGTTTTATCTTTTGCTTAACTTCCTGGATCAGCCAGCAACTACTGTTTCAAATTTTCTCCACAACATCTTTTACTATCAGCTGGAAAACAGAAAGTGATGCAGAGGAATAAGCAGGGGAACTTTGCCTTTCATAAATCCGTGCTATTCAATACCTACATAGCATAGTGTAAGCAATGTCATAACAATGATGTGCTTTTTATTAAAATCTTTTTCTTCCATATTTAATTTTTGTGACTGATTGTGGGTTGAGCTAGAAAATAAGAAGATTGCCGCATTTCCTATGTTACAAATAAAATCAGAGTTGAATTTACAGTGTTTGTTTGGTCCAGATCTCAATTTTACCACACCTATGAACTAAAGGAAGAACCTACAGGAAAAAAAAATATTCTTGTTGCTTTTTCTCTGAGGTCTTATTCAAGACTATGCAGTTAAGCGTGCTGGGCTATGCAACAAAATAGCTGATCTCCATATTTTGTTCTTTTGTTCAACTTCAGTAGGTAACCAGTGTCACAGAAACTCACATTATAAGAGAATCCTTAAACAGAAAGGTTGCTGCAAGCAACAGATAGTTGTGACCAAGCTCCTGATGTTTTTTCTTCTGTTACAGAAAATATCATAGACTTTTCTTTCTGGAAGGAAAGAAAGAAAGCAAGAGCTGGGCTTTGGAGAAGGCAAGCAGAAAACAGTTACTGTGCACTTTTTTATGTATGGATATTTTCTTTTAATTCTGTACTAGCAGTAGTTGAGTAAATTTGGACAAAAATTTAAAAATAAGGAACAGCTGCCTTCAGGAACAGACTGTGCTCTTACACATATGGTGGCAGCATGCTCTTAAAGCGCAAGAAAACACAAGGAGCATGTTTTCAGATTGGTACAGCCAAGTTAGCACTATGCAAAAGTTTCGTGCTGAGTTGCAACCCATTGCACTTTAGTCAGTGTTAACAATGTGTTTTTCTTGAGCTCAGCCTCCTCCTGTGAAAGGTTGACTGAGAGGGCTGGAGAGTTTGTGGTAAGTTTGGCAGTGCTTGCCTGAAACACCAGACCCTTTCGGAATATCCTGCCAGGAAATGCAGCATTTTAGTTTGGATCAGAGGCAGACTGTGAATAACCTGCCAAGAATACAAAGCAAGTGGGGAGCAGCTTCCTCAAAGTATCTTGAAAGGATCAAGGTAGGAGCCTTTTTTGGGAATGAAAGTGTCCTGGAAGAAGATTTGATAAGGGAGTGTGAAGATTGGAGGCAGAGGGGAAAAATGATTGGCAGCACTGATTGTACTGCCATAAACAGATCATAATTATTTGGGGGGCATATTTATTTGATATTTTATCAACAATGAAAATTTCTTTAGCAGTCTTGGTCCAGTGACGAAGAAAACGCAGATATCTATCTGAAATGAGCAGGATGATATATTTTTGTCCTGTAAGAATGACATACATTGTTCTGATGCATCTGTAATTCAAGAAGAGACAAAATGCCTATCCCAAGAGGAGACAAAATGCCTGTCCAAGATGGGCATTTGGGAATGATGGGTAGCTTGTGCCTCAGATTTTCATGCAAGTTGGCTGAGCAGCTTTGTGGCCTCTTGAGGAAATACTTTAATACTTTCATAAATCTTAAAATAACTGGTAAATTCTGAAAGATTGGAAAAGAGCTACTGCTGTGATTATGCTAAAAAAGGGCAGGCAAACGATACATTGAATTAAAGCTTGTCACTCAATTCAGGCAAAGGAGTGGAAAAGCAGATACGGGAGTCATTTGATAAAGAATTAAGGGATCAGAGTGTAGCTGCAACCAGCAACATAATTTTATGGAAAACAGGTCTCCTCAAAGAAACCTGACTTCATTCTTACAACTGTTTGGTCAATAAAGGTACCTACAGGCAGACTTTAATAAAGCATTTGAATGGTAAATTCTGAACAAAGTGCTGACTTTGAGGACTTCTGTAAGCATTAATAAAGCTTGTGTACCTAAGAAGGTGTGCATGCTACCTGAGTTTCTTCTCTCTTTTGTATATTCTTTGATGTCTACTAAAATGTCAGTTCTCATTTAGGCTTTTTTCCCTCATTAACATGGTCTGGTACTCAAAAAGAGTGAAATAATGCAAAAAGAAAGCTTTTAAAAAATAATCATGTCACTGAAACTGTACTTCAAGCCCCTGTGAAACAAACTAAAGTTTTGATACACATACATATACAATATGTGCATATCTTTATCATTTATCAATCTTTTGTTCAGGTCTATGCCATCATTCCACATCATGCTGCCAAACAAGATCATCTGTGGCATGCTTTGTGCATGTGGCAAAAGCTCAGTGTAGGTTTGTGTGTACCGTAAAGAGGGGATCACATCTCTGACTCTCTGGAGGCTCCTGTTTTCTGGTTTGAATTATCTGAGTCTTCTCTATAAATTGAAAGAAATACAGGGCTCTAATTTACATAGGATTATCAGTTCAAACTTATTCTGGCAGCCAGAAATAGCTGGGATTCAAAGTTTATGCTCTCTTCCCCTGCTAAACTGTCCATGCTGCGTGGCACAGAGTACAGCACAGAACAGACTTTGTTCCTGCTGCTTAGGGAACCTTCTTCTATTAATCCAATGGAGTCAGCAAAACCAACTTTCTGCCTATTTTTTGTTATTTCAGCTTTAAAGCAAATGAATCAGGGAGAAGCAGACAGCATTTGGTCTACTGTTTCCTGGAACTCTCCATAATCTGTATGGCTCCTAGATATATTTTATTAGCAGACAGTACTGCTCCATAGAACCCATGTGTAGCCAGCCTGTAAAATGCAGCTGCTGATCAGGAGTTAATGTAGTAGTGCTGGCAGAGTCCCAGTGGATTCCTTCATGTGAGTCACTAATGACAGTCCTCCCTGCACCAGAGACATGCTGCAATGCATTATGCAGGTGCCAGTCACTGGAAAGATGCTTTGCATGTAATGAATCCTGTTTTCCAGGCCAGAGGTTGAAAGAAAGGTATTTAGTATTCAAAAGAAAACATATTTTAGTGATATGTCAACTTTATTGACTAATAAAGTTTTTGTGCAAAAAAGAAGTACTTAATACTATGCTATATAGAATTTCCCTTCTTAAATTCTCTTCCTCTCTCTTTTCCGTATCCTCTTTTCTGAGTGTTTTCTGAGTGAATAGGTTTTGCCAATGTCTGCTTGGCTTGTGCTGTCATAGTAGATTAGTAATGTCAGTGAACTAGACTGGTTGTTTTTTTCCTTCTACTGAAGCATATGCTGAATACAAGGATGCAAGACCTGTATCCTAGGGGAATGGGTGGGACGTGGAGGAACTGAATTTTGTTTAACAATTCTGTGTGTTGGCCTGCACCAGGTGTAACTCCAAACCGAGCGAAAATGCCACATCCTTTCTCCAAATTTTGAGGGTTAGAGAAGGAATCCAAATAGTGGAGAGTCAGCTGAGGTGCAGTGGAGAGTCCACTTTTAAGAGCGGGGGAATTTGTGCAAAGGGAAACTTTGCCAGTAAGTGACACTTCTGGGGAAATTTTCAGCTACACGGAAGTTGTCTGAGTTTCTGTTCTGGCCAACGTCTACAACTTCTGTGCAGTTTATGCATGACATTGTGTGTTTACTAGCAAAACATCTCATGCTTTTTAACAGCCTATCCCTAAAAGGAAACCTCAGGGCTAAACTTCCTCAGACCTTCCCTTGAAATTTTTTTCCTCCTTTTCCCAGACTGGGAGTCAGGCTTTCTCTCAGTGTTTTGACACTCTGCCCTAACCACACTTTCATTTTGAATCATCCTCATTCTTGGGTTTTATTCTGTAGGTTTTGCGTAACTATTTCCTTCCATCATTGTTAATCTGTAACTGAAATACTCCCCTTACTTTTTCTTTTTTCATTTTTTTTCTAACTCTCCAAAGATAGTATGAGAAAGATTGGGATTCCCTATCCCGTCTCATATATCACTTTTCACTGGGTTTGATCCAGGAACATTACCATCTCCCTGGCTGTTGTCAGAAGACAAAACATTCTTCATACTGTGAAGCTTACATTCCGGGTGCACCGCTCCACATTTTCTATGCGACAGTCTGTTACCTTAAGTAGCATGTATCTGAAGAAATAAGGATGATATGGTATCTTGACAAGGAAATTAGATTAAAACCTTTCCTAGTGCTTTTCTTTATTGTCAAAGCCAATATTTTTTTTTTTCCCCCAAGTGAAAAATGCCACCCTTGCCATAAGGATCGGCCCACTAAAATCACTCCAAGCATGTTGAGTGTGAACAGAGTGTTTCTGAAGCTTAAACAGAGTGTGACCAAGCTGAGTGCTTGAGGAAAAAAAATATCTGACTGCTGACAGATTTGGCTCCTTGGAGCTTCCAACATTCTTAAATGCATGCTCTCGACTACTTCTGACTGTGTTTGTGTTTGAGTTAAATTGAGTTGGTGTAGCTTCCACTCTGGTACCTCTGACCATAGTAGACACTGGACCAAATTCCTCCCTGTGTAGCCACATTGATTTCTGTTGTCTACAATCAAGGTGCAAACTATATTGTTGATAGCAGCATGATGTTTGTTACAGATACCATTTTAGTCTAGGTTCATCTCTCCGCTATGCCAGTGAAGACAAGCTCAGTAGCCTTGATGCTGTAAGTCATCGTGTAGTACTCAGCAGGAAATGCAAAGTTGTAATGCTCCAGGACAAATCCAAATCAAACACACACATATGCCCCCCGCCCCTCCCCTAGCAAACAACCCCCAACACACAACCCCCTAACCTGTACCTGTGCTGTGAAGAATAAAGCCCAAGGGCAAAGAGATCTTATAGTGCCTTTGATTCTGCAGAATGTGATGACTGCTGCTAATCAGTGCGTGGGCAAATGACATCTGTTCTATTAGCCAACAAGAGGCAAGTTGTTTATGTCCTTAGAAATAAAGCAAGCATGTAGCCTTATGTCCAGGACAAAACACTTCAAACAAAACTTCAAACAAACGGGGAAATTTACAAAATACTCACTAATAATAACAATGATAAGTATTCTAACAAAATTCTGTCCCTGGATCATAACGGAGAAAAAACAGCAATATAGCTGGAGGTATTAGAGGCAAAAAAAATAAAAAAAATCAAAGGAGCTGATTGAGAAAAATTAAAGAAACACTTTTAGACAGGATAACGGAGCAAGCAGGAAAGGTCTGGGAAGCTAGAGGTAAGTAAGTAAGATAAGTAAGAGACTGATTAGAAGCTTTCACCTCCATGACCAGAGAAGTTACCCACCTTTGGTTACTCAGCCTGCTTCCAACCCGTGCTGGACTTGTGGGTGCCCAAGCTCAAATTGCTTTGCCGCAATTCTTTTCCAAGATCTACAGCAGCAACCCTGCAGCCTGAGCAAACTTTGTCCTTAGACGTCTGCAGGCACTCCCAGTTTGCCTGTCCACAGACATCCTGTGTTTACATCTATGTGTACAGCACACAAGAAGAGAACAGCATAGGTGCAGCCTATGTATGTAAGGCTATAGATACAGCTCGCCTGAGAAATTATCGATACTCTGAACACAGAAAGGATTTTAACTAAAAAAAAACCCATAAGGATATAGGGAAAAGCAGTGGTGCAACTGCAACTCCCTTTTTTTTTTTTAATGCCAACTGCACTGTCTCCCAAAGCCATAGAATTTCCCAAAGGAACTTCCTATGTCTCACCACCTTGAGGGATAGGAAATTAAATATTCTTCAGCTCATATGAGATTGAAAGAAAAGGAAGCCACTGTGAATCTGTTGTGGAAGGAGGCCATCAGTTGCCATCAGAAGAGAACTCATAACTTTTTGGCTTTGTTGCCTTGTGATTTTCTGATCATCCTTTTTAAAGATGAGCTGTAGGATATTTTATTGGTCTCTTCCAACCTGGTGGTCAACTCTGCATCATCAGACGAAGTGGTGTAGCTCCATCTCATTAGGGACACCATCAACACCTGTAGCTATGTCAGTACGCAGTTCACTGAAATCTTGTGCAGGGTCTTCTGTTGTTGCTTCAGACTGTGTTTAAATATCCCGAATGTGGAACAAGATATGTGTCTCTGCTCCGATGAGATTGGGTGGGCAAAATGGGAACCTTTTTAAGATTCAGAAGTTGCAGTTTTTATTAATGAAAATGAAGAGAGAAACAAGGACAGCAGTTTTGACATCCAAATTTGGGCTGCAATAATTTGGTTCTTCCCTGATGTCACTGACTCATTTTAAAGGTCCATTTGCTTGCTTTCCTACAGGTTAAACTATTAAAATTATAGAGATCATAACATTCTGAATGTATTTCACTTTTATTGAATCACTTTAGAAACTATAAAGGAGAGGCTGCATCAGATTTTTAACATGGATATGTGCCAGCCAGTGCAAATGCATGAATGATGCAGTCATGTTAGTGAGTAAAAATGGCCATTGCCATATAATTTTTGCTGTCTATGCTGTAACCCCAGGACCTGCAGATTGTCAAGTTACTTTCAGTTCTGTGGGCAAGTTAGTCTATTGATTTTCTTCTGACAGCAAAGCTTTCTTCTGATTGTAATGTTACTTCTTTCTCAAACAGATTCAGGTTTAACACATTTGAGATTCAGGTTTAATGAAGTCTCATTTGGCCAGTTTACTATCTGTTAACGTATCAGCCAATTAAGACCTTTTTTCTGGTTTGGTTTTATCATCTTAAGGGAAGTTTCTAAGGAAGAGAGTCTGAGTGCAAAATTGTGGCATCTTGGCAAGTGGCAGAACTCTCCCAGTTCTCCCAGTAAGACCAGCACAACACTCCAGCTGTTGTACCCTGAGCAGACAAACCTTCAAAGCACCATTAAAGGTAAATAGAAAGAATACTTCATTCTCCACTTCACCAACCAATGTGTGTAGGAGGGGGAAGGAAAGGAAGACAGAAGAAAAGAAGTGTTTGGGGATTGCTGAACAATGTTGGTCTTAAAAAGCATCATAAATAGAGGAGGAAAAAACTTTTAGAGGGAAATATATACTGATCTATTTGTTGTCTTTGCCAGCAGACATGAATATGAAAGCTGTCAGTCTTTTATATTCTGAGAAATTCATAAAGAATAATCCAACCAATATGTCAGCTCTTAATTATATGATACATTCAATTATAGATAAAATAATAGCATAATGAGATTTGTGCCAAAGGAAAAAGCTGCTGTTTTGAAGAGAGGCTGCTTTGTTGTCTGAAGTTTTGGAGATGAACTAGAGTAATAGGCATGGAAACATCCCTGTGATAGTTTTCATGTAATTGTATGCACGTACAAAAAGGGAAGCTAAACCATCTCTTTATTGCTGGTAATAAATATCAGTGAGTGCATTTTAAGAATAATTGTCATTATATCAGAGTCAAACAAGTGTCCAAAGATTAATGGACTCTAATTTTTCCTGCCTTTCACTGAATAGCTCATAGTGCATTTGTGAAAGCACACAGTAAAAGTAGCATAAATCATGTTGCACATTATTCTACTTCTCTGTGACACATCCCAGTACAGACCTACACCCCTTTCCCAATGTTACCGTACCTATAAACATAGTTTCTGGATTGCTGCTTCTGGCAAAGGTATGGGTGCATATGAATTAATAGAAATAGGAAGCATTTTTGGAAACTGGGAAAGTGACATTGAACTAGATATGCAAGCTGAGATATGGGGGTGAGGGGCGGTTGCAGCAGTCTGAAATTGCAATGTTTTTTATATTGCAGAAATGCAAAGAAAGATCAGGCAGTGGCCAGCCACTACCTGTGAAATCATAGATGAATTTAAAAAATCCTGTCCCTGTATCCAAAACTTAAATTGAAGTATATTACTTCCTCAGTATAACTTAAATAAAGGCTTTCCCTGTGTCAGGTGACTTGGGGGACAGGATTGCAAGATTTCTTTTATTCACAGGTTTTCCAGCATTTAGCAGGTGCTATTGGGAAAGTCATTGCCCCTCCCAGTGTCTTAGTTTATCCATACTAGGAGGAGATTGGTTTACTTTTCAAAACACTGTATTCTTACAAAAATTATAAGATATTTTCCAGTTTGGTCCTGTCTTCTTAAGGGAAGTTTCTAAGGAAGAAAGTCCAAGTGCAAAATCATGGCAATTATAAGCATAAGAAATTCTTCAATTACAAGAATAAAGAGCAAAGTAGTGGTATTGACAGTGTTTCTAAAAACTGCTGCTCTTTTTTTAGTTTCCTGTAGTTCTGTTTCTTCAGTGCATGAAAAGGACCATATTCTCTAAATCTTTCCTCAGTCACATAGCAATTGACTGCAGTGAAACTAGACTTTACTGGAAGATATTATTCAGTGTGAGTTTGTATGGTAAATCTCACTCTTGCTTACTCAGTCATTCTAGCCCATGTTTTTCATGCATTTTACCATCAGTACTTGACTCTAAACAGCACAGACATGGAAAAAAGGAAAGTAGGTTATCTAAAATCCCTTTTTCTTCTTTTTTTTTACAAAACCAGTGTTTTAACTGAATATCCCTTTAGACACATATTAGCTGTTGCAAACTGATAATGGGCAACTTAAGCTGGAAATATTGTTGGAACATTTAGATAGCATTATTTAAACTTCGTTAAAGTATGTATGACCTAAGCCTACTCTAACCAATTGCTCACATCTCTCTATATTCTTGCTTTTCATTATATGTGACAAGATTTATAGACCCTGTCTGCTGCCATTAGGCTCTGGAGCATTGTTTTACTAGCTATAACACAAACAGCATGTTGCTGATTTTTATCTTTTCTTTCTTTCCTTTACAGTCTATTATTTTGTAGGACAACATCCTGCAAAGACAAGTAAACTGATATCACTGGGGCCCACTCAGCCTCCACCACCTCAAATTCAGTGAAAACTCAGTGCACTTAATTGTGATTTATATCTGCTAACTTCCATCTATTATATTTTTTCCTGAAGAGAAATGCCTTTTTAAAACACGGTTGCCTTAGATAATATGCAGTAAAGTAGTTGGTTTTGCTTTACTAATTGGGAGTTTTAAATTACTTTATCACATGTTTAGCTTATTTATTTCTTTTAGCAAATATGGCCAAACCATTCTGGATACTCACGACACCTTTCCTGGTTGTCTTCTGTATTTGCTACCTCTGCAATGACAGTGTTTCCTACTCCTTCAAAGTCCAAACCCAGTAATTTTTAAAGGAATAACACACACATTCATACATGTGAAATATCAATTGGTAATACCTGTTTCTATGATTGTGCTGCCATCATACCCACAATATGGATAGTATCTAGGAGGGGGAAGGAAGAAAAAGCACCAGTATGCACCAGGTATTTAGCCACCAAATGATGATTGGGCATATCAAGAAGATTTTGAAAGTGAAAATGTCTCTGCTTCAATCTGCAGGTGAACTTTGAGCCCTGAGCACATGGCTGTCTTTTCCTTGAGTCAGTGAGAAGGTGTGGTGGAAGATTCAAGCTGTTTTAAAAGTTAGGCAAGAAAACACTGTTATGAGGTATGAGTGCTGTATCAACAGGAAAGGCAATTCAGTCAGTGGAGACAACTCAGCTCTTTGACTTTGGCCAAGTTACCCCCCTGTATCAAAATGAAGCCAGTTCTGAATGTGAAGGTAATAGAGCAACAAAAAATTAGGTTTCTTTTCCTGGAGTTGTGAAAAGAAAGCCCAAGATATATTTGCTGTGACAACAGATTTTTGTTTCTGGTGGGTGATGATTGTGTGGAGATTTGTGTTTTTTCAAAATAAATTGTTACTTACCTCCTCGCAAGAAATGCAAACAATATGTTTGGTAATTTGGCACAAAATAGACCTTTTTATCCCTGTTTCTTCAAATTCCACCATCTAGGGTCCAGCAGTCACTCCTGAATTCTACTCTTCATCTAGCTGAAGTCTACTTTAGTTAAAAACAAGAGACGTCATTAAAACACTTTCAGTGATGGGGCTGTTAGAACAAGTTTGGTTCCAAGTATGTATACAAATGCTTCCAAAAGCTAGAGTATGCACCCTTGGAATTTCATCTACCAGGGTGGAAAAAAAGAGCTTAATGGGTGGTTGTGTCTGTGATAAAGAAGTGCAACCACACTGCTGTGTACAGAGCATTAGCACACTGCACAAATAGTGTTCTCCAGTCAATGTATATAATATTTTTTGGACTATAATAGGGCTCTTTTTTTGTCTCCAGAATCACCTCTCCCACAATTAAATCCCATGAGTTTGTTCATTGTGGGTAGGTGTTTTGATGCATGCTAAGCAGCTCCTATGTGTAGGTGGGGGTAAATCTTTCTGTTTCCAAATGAAAATCTGATGAGAGATCCAGTTAGTTAAATTTATAGTCTGAAAGTCACCAGTGCCCTATCTTTGATTCTTGTTCAATGGTTTCATACAAAGCAAACACATTTTTTTCCTTTAAAATCCCTTTGTTTTCAGCAGTACTTTTTTCCTGCTTTCACTTTCAAATGAATTGTTCTCCCAGATGAGAGGTATTTTTTTCAATGATTTCCAATTGTTAACTGTGCTTTTCGTATTTTTCAAAACTTCCCAGACTGTATATATATATTCTCCCTTAATGCTGAAACCTTCTGGTTAACTTCCTAACAAGCTTCCTTCTGATGTTCCAGATGCACTTGAGAAGGTATCAGCCTGACAGTTTCTTTAGATCTGATCCAAAACCTTTCTAAACCACTGAAAAGATTTCTAAAGATTGTGTTTTTCCTGATTTCTTTACAGCTTCATGAAAATTCAAATTTTGCATACATTCTGCGTATCTTGTGCCTGAATGTTCATGAATGTTGCCCACCTGTATTTCAGGCCATGTTGGTTTCTGGTTTGGTTAGTATTACAGAATTTGACATTGAGAAGTTTTTGCATAGTTTCTTGAGCAAGCTGCTTGTTGTTCAAAGGATGAGGACCTCACTCTTCTCTCTAAAGATAACTAGATTTTTGCAAGTATATTCTTCTGTACTAAAATGGCAGACCAACAGATATAAACCTCGGAGGTGGGGATTTATGTGCAGTTGAAAAAGACAAATTCAGTGCATTCTTTTCTGACAAGGGTGTCAGCACAACTATTGCTGTCCATGTGGTTATCGAACTGGTACTGACAGTCTCTCAGTTTAAAAGCTACTGAAATGTTGATCTCAAGTGGAACAGCCAACATCTAAGATAAAAAAGGCTTTTATCTGTGTATCAGTTATGTCAACAGAGAAGGATCTTTCTCTTGCAAAATAGTACTGATTAACTGGATATAGAAAAAGGTAAATGGATTAGGGTTAAAGGTGGAGGAGATAAGCAATATTAGTATATGTTCCAAACAACTGTTTTACTGATTGGAAAGGTTAGTCTTGGTGAGGGCTGAGCAGGGACAGAGGTTAAATTAGACCACTTTCGAAAATCCTGTGCTTGAATTTTGCTTATGCAGGTTTTAAAAACTTCACTTTGGGGATCCATCATACTGCTTAAGTACCAAGTGCACTGCTGGTGCTACGTACATTACTACATGTCTTCCTTTATGTTTACTGGCCATTCACAGTTAGTTGAAAACTAGTATTTTTAGATGAGATGTAACCTAACCCAGTGCAATGAGCAGGAAAGCTAGATGTAACTCCTAACTCAGCCATTATTTTTCCGCTGCGATGTGGTGATTTCACCAGTTTGGACTTCTGATAAGTCAAGACTGGATGGCTCACCAACGGAAGCTGAGTAGTCATCTGTGCAGTCTTCCAGACACTACTTGTGACCAAGTAGAAGTACAAAAGGTGAAAGTAAGTGGTTAAACAGATTGGAAATAAGATTAAATTTTGAGTTTAAAAAAAAATATATATGTGGCCAGTTTGACATGTGATGGATAGTTTGCATATCATGCTTACTGAGACAGGGTAAGTATTTTTCTAGCAAGCAATGCAACAGAATGAGAACTTGTACATGAGGGAAAATCAATGTAAAGCCACAGATGAAAATCAGCTTCAGTTCATTGGTGAGTACCCTGTAAGCAATTGCTCTGAGCTGAAGAAATGATTTTTTTGCCAGAAAAAGAATCAGAAAACTGACTTTACTTGCAGATGAAACATATCCTAAAAATTTCCTTGCAGTTAATTGAGTATTTTTCCTTAAACTTTTTTTTGCATTTAGTATACCCTTTATCTTCTATAGTCTCCTTCAGTCTTGTTTATGTAGGTATAAACTCTTCAGGAATGGAATCATTACACAATATACTTTTACAGAATTTTGCACAACTAAATTTTAAACCTGCTTATGGTAGAAATTTTTTACTATGAGGGTGGTGAAACACTGGAACAGGTTGCCCAGAGAGGTTGTAGATGCCCCATCTCTGGAAGCATTCAAGGTCAGGTTGGACAGGGCTCTGAGCAACCTGATCTAGTTGAAGATGTCCCTGCTCATTGCAGGGGAGTTGGACTAGATGACCTTTAGAGGTCCCTTCCAACCCAAACCATTCTATGATTCTATGGTATTATTTTTGGTATTATTAAAGTACAAGTAATTATTCCTAAAGAATAATACCTGCAATAATGCCACAGTTTAATGCTAACATTTTTGTATGAGTAAACAACATTCTAAGTCCTTTTTTTCCAAGACTGAAAAAATAAAGTTCATAATTGCTGCATTTCGTACTTCACATCATTCCTAAGAAGCTACGACTTTTTGTTATCCTTATATTTCACTAGTTCTAGATGTAGAGGAATTCCACCGTTTCACTACCTTGTTGCTTATTGCCATGAGTCCTTTGTATATTTTAAATGGGTAACAGTCACAGTGTCTTAAAGTGGATCATGGAAAGGACTATATGCTTTCACCTGCCTTAGAAAATCTACAAATGAACTCTCAAATAGATTAGCGTAAGCAACAAAATAGCCAGGTGGGAGTTTAATGAGCCATTAAAATAAACCTTTAGGCCCAAAACCCAGCTACAAGAAACAGATGCAAGCTTCAGTGATTCACAAATGATAAGCACAATACCATTTAGCAACCACATCAAATATACATAAGGTTGTTCCTCTGGCAAAAGCTCCCAACAAACTATTCTAGTTCCCTACAGGAGACAGCAATTATATCAAAGCAATTCGAAAGATAGAAAAAGGGCTTTGATCCATTTATTGACATGTTATATCTTTGTGATTAAAAAGAGTTTTTCAGTTCCTGTCCAAGGCTATATGGAGTTGGGTGTCCAATAAATGGGGACACCTAGAAAGGTAACTGAAAGGCTCCTCAACTCATGTTCTCTATTCTTGCTCAGGAAAAATTACATTTTACATTGAATGTAGCCAGATGAAGTTTACAAATATAATAAAAAAGGAAGAGCAAGGTCTAATACTGAACACTACTTTTGGACAAATAGAAAAGGAAGTCCTTTTGGAGCAATCTACTTGACTCAGTGTTTCTATATATATTTTACATTTCCCTCTGCACAATTCTGCCACGGTTCAGTATCCCAGGTATGCCAGTTGTTGTTCTCACCCTTGGTTACAGGGTACTGAGTTTGATACTGTCTTTGCTGATTAGAATCATCAGCTGGAGCATAGAATCACTAAATCATAGAATAGTTTGGATTGAAGGGACCTTCAAAGATTATCTACGCCCCTGCCAGGGCAGGAACATCTTTCACTAGATCAGGTTGATCAAAGCCACGTCCAAGACTGCATCTTGGTTGCAGTCTCCTGGGAGATATGATATGTATGTATTCTCACATAAACTGTGTTTACACTGTAGGAGAAAAACTTGTTCCAAACTAGAATTGACTAAGCTGATCTAGTCAAATTATATTAAAAATGCAGTGAAGAAAAGACGTCTTAGGTTTTTATTCTAATTATCTCTAAACCTGAGTTTAACCTGCTAATTAAAAATAAAGCCCAAGTGTCTCATCTTCACTGCTATTTTAACCAAGTTTATCTAGTTGGAGATCACATAGCTTTTCCCTTTTTTTTAATGACTCTACTAGAATACCCCTAGCCTACACTGTAGGTGTGCCAGCTTTTAAATATTTATGAAAATAATACCAGCTGAATTGCTTTCTATTATGGCAGGCATAATAGCTTGTACTCATTACCATAAATGTATGCATAAAACTCCTTAGGTTAAAAAAAGTTCCCCTTGATGATAAATAGGTTTTGAAAATCGATTCAAAAGCCAGGTTGATCCATTTCAAATACTGAAATTTTAGAAGGGCATTTCATCTACTGCATGTAATTGGAATACTATATAAGGTGAAGGTAAACATTAAATGTAAAGGGGTCTGTGAAGAGTTTCACTGAAATCATAAGGACACAACAATATGAGGCACACACAAGGATGCTACTGAACCAAAACAAATGCTGTTCAGATATGGTGGATGAATAGTATCTCATGCTGTTCGCATTTCCTTTCTTTTAATTGTTTTGTCAGTTTAATCATGTGAATGATTAAAGATGGGGGAAAAAAATAATATTGCGAATCTGCAAGTTCCATAAATCACAATATATTTAAAAGAGGAAATAATACTCACTTCTGTGCAAAATGCAAAGGCTACAAAATCAGATCATTACACGATAACTTTTGAAAGCTACGCTATGGAATCGTTTCCAGGCAGAATATTTCAAAGTTTATGAAGAAGGTCAGTTTGATAGTGCACAGTTTTCTTATTTCTCTGCTCATGCACAAAAATTTTCATGCTCTAGGTCAGATCCCATGAGTGATCTAGGCAACCAAATTAAGAACCTAAACACAAATTACAGTCCTCAAATCTCCCATTCAACTGTGGCATAAAACTGGAGTGCTAAAATAATGTTTCCTTACCTCTCTTCTTTTGCCATATTTTCTAGGGACCTGGGGTTTTCACCTGTTTTCTCAGAACTACCCCAGTTTTTACAGTTGAGGGTTTTTCTCTGTCACCCAAGTCATGGGTATGCCCAGCTAGCATCTCTAAAGTAATTGTTCCTTTAATTGTTCTGTAATCCCATGAGAAGCTTGTAATACATCTAAACCCTGCAGGATCAGGTGTATTAGAAAATGCAGTTATACTTTTGTATTTTGCAATCATTAGATATGTTTCTTAGGGCAGATCTTGCATTGTCCAATCTGCTTTTTCTTTGACAGTCCGAAGAATTTTTATTTTTCTTTTTTAACACAATGTAGAAAATGGAGGAGACAGTTCCTGCACATAAAATAGCCTGCCACTTGGAGTGGGGTTGCAGCCCCCTTCCCACATATATCACAGAATTGCAGCATCACAGAAGGGTTGAGACTGGAAGGGAACTCTGGAGGTCATCTAGTCCAACCCCCTGCTCAAGCAGGGCCACCTAGAGCCGGTTACCCAGGACCATGTCCTCGTGGCTTTTGAATATCTCTGTATCTCTAAGGATAGATGTGGAGAGGACTCCACATCCTCTCTGGGTAACCCTTGCCAGTGCTCAGTCACCCTCACAGTAAAAAAGTGTTTCCTGATGTTCAGAGGGAATCTCCTGTGTTTCAGTTGGTGCCCATGGCCTCCGGTCCTGTCACTGGGCACCACTGAAAAGAGCCTGGCTTCGTCCTCTTTGCACCCTCCCTTCAGGTATTTATAGACATTGATGAGATCCGCTTGAGCCTTCTCTTCTCCAGGCTGAACAGTCCCAGCTCTCTCAGCCTTTCCTCACAGGAAAGGTCTCCAGTCCCTTAATCATCTTTGTGGCCCTTCACTGGACTCTATTCCATACATCCATGTCTCTCTTGTACTGTGGAGCCCAGAACTGGACACAGTACTCCAGGTGTGGCGTGACCAGTGCTGAGCAGAGGGAAAGGATCACCTCCCTCGACCTGCTGGCAGAACTTCTCCCAGTGCATCCCAGAATATCATTAGCCTTCTTTGCCGCAAGGCCACATTGCTGGCTCATGCTCAACTTGGTGTCCACCAGGACCCCAAGGTCCACTTCTGCCAAGCTGCTTTCCAGCTGGGTGGTCCCCAGCATATACTGGTGCATGAGATGGTGCATGTGATCCCTGCACCATCAGGGATGGTACTTGAGTTTGCTACATCCTCAGAAAGTGCTCTCATCACTTTTTGGATTATTGCTGCCACCTCTTCCCACCAGGTCCTTGGAGAAAGTCCCCTGGGGCTCTTGGGGAAAAAAGAAATTACCTACAGGTGAGCATTTTGAATGCTTAGTCAATAGGGCATTTCTCTTCAGTATTTGCTTGGTGGGTAAGTCTGTCTTGTGGACACACTAACCGCCGGAAGCACCTTGCTGACTGCAGGGGCTGTTGTAAATCTCACTGAAGAAGTCCGTCAGTCACACACATATCTTGAATGTAAAGGCCCAAAAGTTAAAAGCCAGGCATAGAACTGTGTAGAGCTGACAGAAAATATCCAGTTGACTTCCTTAACCTCTGGATTCAGCCCTGTAGGATACGTTTCCACTGAAATCAGGGGATTTTTTTCTTAGGCAATGCGATGAGCAGAGCTGGCCACCATGAGGCAGAATTCATCACTGGCACTGCAGAGCGGCACTTGGGGCTAAAGGCAGTGGAAGGTCCCCCCCAGCTTTTGGTGAGTTTGGTGCGGGGCCAAAAGAGTACATCAGTGCTGGACAAAACTGTAAAACCTACTCCCAAAAATAAACACAAGTTTCATCACTGCGATGGTACTTGAAGATTTTTTATTTTAATGTTAGTATTGCCTTGCCTTCCCTAAAATCCTTTGGAAATCCTTTAGGAAATCCTTCAGGAAAATGCATTTGCCCTTTAGCATCATCTGATACCTTTGCAGTAATCTTGCAGTGACCTTTCTCCCACTTAACTGGAATATTTAAACTGCCCAGACTACCACGTTGTCTTGCTAAGCAGGATTAGGGGAAGAAAAATAGCACTTAACCTTGTTTAGAGAAACGAGATATATTTCAGACTAGAGGATATGACCAAATCTATAATAGATGTAGTCAGGCTTGTACGTACTCAGTCTAGAGGTAAAAACAATCTTA
>NW_008794213.1:330665-338824 GCF_000699145.1 Aptenodytes forsteri
GTAAAAACAACGTAAGCTCTCCTTAGAGTAATGCGTCTCTGTGCTTTAAAGTGCTATCAGCGCTGAGGAGGGGAAGCATTCTCAGGGATTAACTGCTAAGGTGCTACAAAAATAGCTGTACCAAATATACAATTATTTTTTTAGGCATGCAGACATATATTTAAACTACTGTATTTTTTATGATTTTTGCAAACAAAACTTGTGAGAAAAAATGCCTACTTTTAAATAGAATGTAAGCATTGTTTTTATTTTGCTTCAAAAAAAAGACATGATCTTTATGAGTCCCTTCCAACTAGACATATTCTATATTCTATGAGATTTTTAATTTCACCTGTAGGTTTTTAAATAAACAACGTAATTTTCAACTGTAATCTTGACTGATAAGCAAACAGGTTGTTGAGCAAGTGAATGAAAACACAAAACCCAAAGGAAAACTGTGTGTGAAAGGTATGAGATGTAGTATTAGTAACAACATCACCTGACTGCATAACTCTCAACTTGTGTCACATGAGGAAAAATGTAGAATGTTTCCTTTTATTGTCTTTAAAAAAAAAAGAAGAAAATCCTGCTTCTCTACATTTACAAATATACACACTTGCACACACACACACGCACACACACATATACAGGAACCCCTGTAATATTTGGGGTTGTTCTTAAGGCTCCTACTTTTGCGTCAGCTCAGAAATTTTTTTGTTTTCCCTAATCATTAATAAGAACAGTAACACTTATCTCTTAAAATTCCTTTTGAGTACACGATCCCTCTTTCACACCTTCATGCACACAAATACATGCACAGCGTGTAAGACGGAAGAAGAGACAAGAAAAGAATTAAGTTGCTTTACTAAGCTGAATTTCCAGTTCATCTATCTATAGTAACAGTGGGGCATAAGCTAAATGGCATTATGCAGGTTTATGCAAATTGTTTAGGATGAAAGGGGAGCACAGGTGACGAGAAAACAAGTATAGCATTGAAGGCCACCAGAAATCTGTCTTAATGTTGAGCCATGGTCTGACTAAAGGAATAGTAAACACAACACAACATAAAGTTGTCTTTTTACTTTTAACGCCCAGCAGTTGTTACCTTAAAGAGGAGGGTAGCTCCATCTTGAGGGTTTAAACTCAAAATAGATCCAGTAACGCATGTGCTGTTAATTTGACCTAATTAGTTGTTGCTAGTTGCAGGACTTACATGAAGAATCTCATTATATAGATTAGATATAAAATAGAGGGAATCTTGGCCCTCAGTGGAGATCAAGTGGAACAGCAGTTTAATATCTGATACATGCTCTTTCTGGGTACTCTGGTCTTTGTAAGGGGGTGTTAGAGGAGGTGAATCTCTACTAAGTGTCTTCTGCGACTTAGCCTTCTGTAACAAGCTTATCTTTCTGTTTGAAAAGCATCATTAAGATTTTTATTTAAAATTCCACTGGTTTTTGGGATTGTTTCCTTGGGCTTTTTATAAGCCCAGAGAAGCAAAGGACTGTATCTGTATTCACTTCAGTGATGAAGTGCAATTACTAATTGGCAGGGAACACACTGGTTGTCTGTAGTATGCTATGTCTTAAAACTATTGTTAGCTTCACAGTTATCATCAGAAAACACTAGAATCAGTTTAAAAAGGGCAATTTTTTCCTCCAGTGGGAACTGACTACAAATATATTACTTCTTGTTGTTGTTGTTAAATTCATATTGTCAGTGTACTTTTCACTCTTTGACAGGAGGCTCTGCAAATGAAAATATGCAGGCTTTTAGAACACTTACTCAAGAAAAACTCCCAAATGAAATCAACGTGAAGTTCTGCCCAAATCAGAAGTCCAGAAGGGAGCCTCAGGTCTGGCACTTGAAGAAGCTATTTACAGAACTGCTAATGAGTGCACTGTGATGGAAAGTCATAGCAGAGCACGTCCTGAATATTACCAAGATTGAAAACTTGACACAACGAAAACATATATGGGATAAAAAAAAATCTTAAGCAACTGATAACCTTCATTTAAAACAAAACAAAACAAAAAAAGAGCTGTTTACTAAACTTTCAGTTCATAAATAATAATACCATGCTTTAGCATAACTGATCCAAGAATATGTGTGCTATATAACTTAGAGATGAGCAAAATAGGAGGAGACCAGATCTGGTGAATATGAATTACTATTTAATGTATATTTTTTAAAAATGGATGTATCAGAAATATGGTTAGGAGTGAACTGTGGAATTTGGCTATAATTTGTCTTTATTTTTGCTTACATCTTGGCTTTTCCTTTTTGAGGGATTCAAGGGATTACACTAAGCAAAAAGCTTGTCCTTACACACACTCTTAAATACATCTAAATGACATTTCATTAGGCAAACAAGAACACTATAGGCTCTGAACAGAGCCATGCTCTTACCTTAGGAAATGGCAGTATGAATATAAAGAGGAACAGAAACCTTCCCTGGGAAATAAGCATGGTTATAATGTCAGGGCTAATATAGCTGCAGTGAATATCAAAACTTCCCTTGATTTCATGGAACAGGATCAGAGCTGTGTAATGTTGTCAAATATTGCCAGCGCCTTGATGCCAGGCATTTGTAGAACTCCTAAAATGAGAATTGAATGCTTGACATGGAAGCAAGGAGAATTAAAAACATTTTCTTCCAAGTGGTCTCAATTTTACTGAGTACATTTTTACAGCTGAGGGATTTTTAAGAATGCCTTGGTCAATCAGATCACCTGCATAACAGAAATTGCTACCAAATCTGCTAACTGGTTTGGGAAATCTTCATTGTTCTGACGCATGGACAAGTACTGAGATATTGGGGGAGAAGGGTTAGGTTTGTTTTCTTTTCTTTGTTTTTCTGAAAGGATTTGCAAAAGGAAACTTGTGGGAACTCGAAAATATTTGTATTTTGCCTGAGAACTGATCCAGCTTTATATAAATGTTTTTTGTGAGCTATCGACTGTGGAGTTGGCTCAGAAAAAGTCTGTTAACCAAGCTGGCCAGGAAAGATAAAATAATAGCTTTACTGAAGCAAACAATCAAACACAACTGCTCGGGCTATATCCTGGCCTTGGACGGGAATGTGATTCTGAAGATACCAATGTATTGAAAGATCTGCCTTACTGAAAGGAAAGAAGAGAAAAGGTTGTCAGCTGCTGCAGGCTACCATGTGGTATTTCTAGTCTCCAGACTGCAGTGCAAAGATCCCAAGGGAGCCCTGAACAAGCTGTCTCCAGACCTGGTTACTGCACAACCATGTAAACACAGTATGAAGCCTGAGCTGGTATGCTCTGACACAAGCGCAAGGCTGTGTAACGTGCAGCTACCTGGGTTTCAGTAACTGACCTGGTGCCTCTGCATGGAGTTGCATTGCACCGTGAGGGTGTACCAGAACATTCATAGCCAACTGGGAGTAGCTGCATCATACCCTCTTGCACACTATTCTGCATTGAAAAAGACTAGGCTCTAACTTACACATCTAAAATGAAACAACAAAAGTAGATGGTGCGAGTGCTGTGTATGTTTTGCCAGTGGTTTGTGGTTTCTTGTTTTGCTGTTGGGTTTTTTAATGAATATATATCACTGTTGTATACCCCTTGGCAAAGTATGCAGCAAACTGTCTTGAAGAAGCTTTGAAACCTTTCCTGTGTCATTTCCATGCTGTTACCATCCACAGGCTCATGAAGGAAAAATCCTGACATTTCCCTGAGGTAACAGGGAGGATGCAGTGGGGAGTGGTGGGGCAGAAGCACGGCTAGATGGGGTGTGGTATTTGGGGAAGCTCCTGAGAACTGTGGCTTACTAGAGACCATAACAGAAACAGTCACTGAATTCCTCATAAAAATGCACCAACCCCCTTTCCTGGAATTTTGCCTATATAATAGTCTTTAGATGGCTCTAATTTTAGGTGAAAAAAAGATTAATCAGAGTTGATGCAGTACTGATGAAGGAAATGAATGACTTGTGAAAAGCTGGAAGGATCCAGCTGACCTGCTATAAATCCATGCTTTGCTGAAAAGCATGTTGCTTGCTCACTGGAGAGATTCATTAGTATTAATATAGAAGTTCAGTAGGTCACAGAAGTCTTATGCTCTCCTGGAAGGCTTAGAGTAGAAGAGAGAGGTAAAGGATTCAAATGCTCTTAATGTCTGTACTCTCTGCTCAGCAGAGGACTGGAGAAAACCCATCCCCATTCTCTGCTGGCAAATTAGCCACTTTAACCATATTATTTTTCGGTCAAATCTCCTAATTGCTTCAGCAGCAGTCTTGTCTGACAAGTGACTTGAGGTCAAGGCCTTAATGTAATTTTCTTCTCATCTGATTTTTTTTTTCCCCCAATAGATTACACAATTAAATAGACTTCTATACAGATAGAATTGTGATTAAAATAATTTGAGTGCAAAACCACTGTATGGTCCAAAGGAAACTGAGTGAGCGAAAGTGCTGTTAGACCTGAGCAGAAGCTAAGGCACAGGTTTGTCATTGAGTGATTAGTGTTATAACCTAAATTTACCCTTGAAGGACTCAACTCTGTTCTGGACGCCTTAGAGTAATTGCTCATCTCTTAAAACTGGTTCTTGTATGAAAAAGCACAAAGGAAAAGCTTAAACCAAGAAGTTGTTTTGGAGAACAGTGTCGAGGTTAAATGCTAATGTTTCTTAACAACTGAACTTGTAGGTGTTGCAGGCTTTCACTTACTGTCGCTGGGCAAAGTTTATTTCAGCTCTGTAGAAGAAACTCTAGTTAGGTGAATTCAAGCTTGCAGCTAAAGTTGTTTAACTGTGGAAGTGGTATATATCAGAACTATCTGTTTCATTTGTTCTCCATCAGAATGCATGCAATATAAATCAAACTTTAAAATCACAATTAATTTTAAGGAACGGTTGTTACAATGCTCATGAGATCCATTCAAACAGTATTTCTGTAGCCTTACAGAAATCTAGTCTGTATTTCTTGAAATAAGAATGTGAATGGAGTCCCCATACTGATTCCAAAAGAAATCTATGCATGATTTGGAAAAACATTTTTTCACTTTTTTCAAACCTTGGCTTTCCTCAAAATCTAGCAAAAACAGTGAATATATTTCAGAGATCCATGAGAGGAGGAAAACACTCTGTTGAATATTTATGTTTAAGCCTGGCCATTCCTACCATTTTCTGCAGGACCTCTTCTGTCCTGCCCACATCACTGCTTTTCTCTTGCTAGACACATGTCTGTGGTGGCATTAACAAGCTGTGCCTGCTAGAATGAGTCTGCAGAAATTTCTCAATAGCTTTATGCAGAGTCCTTACTCTTACTGTCAGAGGGGGTGAGAAGAAAAAAGGTTTCTATCCCTGTCTCAGATGATAGAGCATGGCATTCTGTTACAAGTAGGCAATATTGAACATGGGTAAAAGATTAAGATCTTTGCAATCCTTACTTGGATAAAAATTAACCCCAGACAAAAATTCTATTGATGCCAAACTTTGACTATGCTTAATTCTAAAACTGTCATGAATCTGAAAAGCTCTAGTTCTATGAAAAGTATTGCTTCCAAAGATGATCTCCAGCCAATGCATCAGGCAGTGAGTGCTTGAAACTGTTGGAGGTGAGGAGATACAAAAAGCAAGTACCAAGTTCAGTAAAGTAAAACAAAATGGACAGTGAAAAATAAATAATTATTAAATACATAATCTATATGCACAAAGTAAATAAAAACAGATGTTCTGAAACTCTGGGTAGCCCTTTAATTCAAGACTACTCCTAAGGTCCAGTAAAAGATAGAGAGACTTCTGCTTAGTGTAACCTAGATCCATACAGTGACTCAAACAACCAAGTCAGCTTGCCTCTTAGGAAAAGGCTGAAAAAAAAGATAGGTTTTGCAACGCAAAAGGTGATAAAGCTGGGCTCTAATCGCCCTTTCCTGTCAATACTACATTTATTCCCAGAGTAGTCTCTGGTTACAAATGCAAGGGCATTCAACAGGAAGAGCTGGCTTGGATCTGGCCAACATCCAGAACTTTGAGGGCATTATATATCAAAACCAACCACCTATCTTCCTTCGAAATGAGCCAGAAGTGCACTACGGACCACAAGTGTTGTTCATAGTTCACAAAACCCCAGCCAGACTGCTGTCATCTGCCGCAGATAAGTTTGGTCAGAAAATACAGCACTGTGTCAAGTGCATTCCAGTAGTTTTATAGCTGGTTATTTGCTTTAGTAAGATGCCCGTTTCAGACAAAGGTTCTGAGGTTCCTTCTTTACATTTGTGACATCAGGTGGTAAAAATTGGGCTCTTCACTATGCAGGGTAAGGTAAGGTATTTGCCCTGTGATGTGAAACAGTATATAAAGGATGGAAGAGTTTCATTAATCACTGTGTGGCATTTCCATATTCCTACAGTGTCTAAGGAAGATAAAGCTTCAACAGTTCACTTGACCTAATAAGAATGGAGATGTCTCATACATACGGGCCTTCTCTGCTGTATGTATGTACTAACTAACCCAACCTGAGGTTGTAAGAAGCATGAAAATAATCTAAACCACAGGGTGCCTTGTAGGGAATTACTCACCTTCCATTTTCCCAGCAGCAAGCTGAGAGCCAGAAGAAAGAAATGGTAACTGCTAGCATGACAACTCTTTCAGTGGATTGTTCCTGGGGCTGGGCAGCTAGGTGCCACCTCTTATGCAGTGTGAGATGTGAAATACTAATTTATCCCTCAGGATATATGAGCTCAGAAGAAAGCTGAGGACAGGTGAAAATATAACAGTATGTGTTTGTCTAATATATGTGTGACTGAAGTGAATTTATGCACCAAAGTGAACAAGGAGATGAATTTTATTAGCTTTCCGTAAACACACTGGAGATACTGCAAAACAAAGGAAGCCTTTTTTTGTTAGATTTAATTTCATTTCAGCTAAACATCTCTTCCTGTTTCCTGCACTTGGGACAGCAAATCCAACCCTTTTACTTTCTTCCTGAAGGTAGTTACAGAAATCTAAATACAGCTGTTTTTACAGTTCTGCAGTGTTTGAGGGTCTAAGTCACAGTCTAGGAAACCACCATGAGTGGCATCACATGAACACAGAGTAAGTAACAGTCATTGTCTCAAGTGTGAAGTATTTTGAATCTGTAACACACAAACTCCAGCAATGTTGATTCATTCCCTTTTCCTAATGAGGTCTGTACAGGCTCAAAAGAACGACTGCATACTGAGTCTGGAGGGCTAAGACTAACATGAAATGCTAAAATATTAATGTAAAAGACTATGTTGCTTTAGATCATATATCAGAGATTTTTTTAAAGCTACTTTACCATCCAAAAGTGAAGTACCAACATCATTCACAGCTGTAACAAATCTTAAAGAATCCCTGCCTGCTGTTGATCTTAAGATTCTTCAGCCCGAATCTGGAACCAGAATTTGACATCACTGACACAAATATCAGCAATTAGATCTTCAACATACCCATGATAGTAGGATTCTGCTTTGATTCTGGAAAGTATTCCTGCACTACCTTTGAAAAGCCAAATGTTCATAATCTATTAAAGTCTTCTATTTTGACATTTTCCTAGCCCTGGTTCTTACAAATGCTTAATCCAAAGCCAAAAGAAACATTGGAGTCCTCTCTCTAGTCTTTGGTGAGTTTGGAATCAGTCTCATAATCCCAAAATTAGATGAAATGGTTACAGAAAAGAATATTGTATTGTACCCTTTGGTGGCAACATGGTAGTAGTGGTATGTAGTAGCAGCATTATAGGCAGAACTGGAAGGTTTTTTTCAAAAACAACACACAGACTCCCACCTCAAGTTTCTGATGAGGCACCGAGTGCAATTTTGTGTGGGATGATAATTAACTCCTGTCACAAGAGTAGCCCTCCACAGCCACTGACTGATTGTACTCCCAGACAGGCAGAAGCACGCACAGAAACGTGTTTTCTTGAAAATTTCCTCATTCACTGCACTTTTCCCAACTGCTTCAGAGTCTAGGAGGCAAAACGAGTAAAATCTGCATGTTTATTCAGGCAGATAAGACTTTATTTCTCAAAGGAACAGGATTCACCTAAATTTATATATATTTATATATATTTACATATGTATGTATATTTACATGTATCTCTATGTCTTTATATATAGATTTTGTGTATTTCTGTATTTTTAAGCAGCTGTAAAGGCGGGCGGGCGACAGAAGGCTGGCAGACGG
>NW_008794213.1:338896-339351 GCF_000699145.1 Aptenodytes forsteri
CGGACGCGGGAAGGGGATCGCTCTGCCTTTCCCTGCCTCCCGCTTTCTCTCCGGCCCCTCTGCCCCACTTTTCCTCCTCTTAGCCCAGTCCCCTGGCTGGGTTGCATCGTTATTTTTTGTCCTTGGTTTTTTGTTTTTTTTTTTAAATGCTGCCCGTTCCCCGGGAGCCCGTTTGCCACCCGCTCTCCGTAGCTCCTGCTCCTGCAAATAGCGGTATCTGAAGGGAGACCCGCCTGTTGATTATCCCCCACTCCCCTTCTCTCCGCTTCCACCCACCCTCTGCCCCCACCCCTTCCCTCCGCTTGATTTCAAACCTTTGGATGGTGTTTTGGTGTCATTAGGAGATTAACATCCCTGGAGAACCAGGGGAGGAGGAGGAGGAGGAGGAGGGTGGAGGGGAGAGAGAGACAGCAGGCAGGAAGGTTGGCATAATAACACGAGTGAGGCTCTCCTCC
>NW_008794213.1:339452-339722 GCF_000699145.1 Aptenodytes forsteri
GGCCGCGGCTCCTGCTCGCAGCCCCCCTCTCTTTTATGAGCAGCAAGGCGGAGGATCGGCAGCGGGGGGCACCAGGAGGAGCATTTCTTCCCCGGGGTTTATGAATGGCACTGACATGGAGGAAATACCGTTTCAGAAAGTCAAGACCAAGAGGAAGAAGTGCTGCCACTGCTGCTGCTCCCCGCCGGCTGCCGCGGCGGCGGGGGCGGGGGGCGGGGGGGGGGGCTGGGGCCGGGGGCGCGGCTCCCCCCGGCGGGGGCAGCGGGGGGG
>NW_008794213.1:340463-341073 GCF_000699145.1 Aptenodytes forsteri
GGAGCCGGGCTGGGGGACCCCCCTCCCTTGCTGCTGCTGGATGCCATCGCCTGCGAGGACGAGTTTGACTGCAAGGAGCTGGAGGCTCTCTTCCAGAGCTACAACCTGAAGCTGGAGCAGACGTCCACTCTGAAGGCGCTGGCCGTCCTCATTGTGCTCACCGCCAGCCTGGCCCTGTTGGAGCTGCTCTCCGGCCCCAGCCTGACCATCTCCAAAGGCTCGCACCCGGTGCACTGCATCATCTTCCTCTCCCTCTTCATCGTCACCAATGTCAAGTACCTGCAGGTCACCCAGCTGCAGCAGATCGTCAAGCTCACCTTGCTCTTCAGCTTCACCTTCTCCTTCCTCTGCTGCCCCTTCTCGCTCGGCGCCTACGGCATGGAGCCCCCCAGCGCCCCCGAGCAGGGCATGTGGCAGCTCATGCTGGTCACCTTCGTCTCCTACTCGCTGCTGCCCGTCCGGACCCTGCTGGCCATCGTCTTCGGGCTGGTGGTGTCCGTCTCCCACCTCATCGTCGGGCCGGGCCGGGCCGGGCCGGGCCGGGCCGGGCCGGGCCGCTCAGCCGCGCGGTGCGTGCCCGGGGGGCGGGCGGGTAAGCGCGGAGAGGCGC
>NW_008794213.1:341212-348331 GCF_000699145.1 Aptenodytes forsteri
CCCCGGCGGGGAAAGGGCGAGCACGCACCTGTGCTTCAGGCGGTGCCTGTAGTTCCCGAAAGTTTCCGGGAGGCAGGGGGAGATAGGGCGGCTCCTGGGCGACGGGACCTCTCGGCTTTGTCTCTCGAAGGAAAACCGGGGAGAGGGTGGGGGAGCCAGCGCTACTGTTTCCACGGTGGGGCAGGTTCAGGGGCACCGCATGCAGAGTCAGTGCAAATCCAGTGCGTATATATAACGCCGCTGGACTCTGTACAAACTTGGCATAGACAGTAAGCTGCGTGTGCTAATAACACTTCGATCGAGTTGATTTGTATCCTCGCTGTCTCTCTCAGCCGTGGACCCTTCGTGCCCACAGCCCATTTCAGGGGTGCTCTGCAGAAACGATCTGAAATAGGTAGGACGCTCAAAGGGGGAAACCCACCTCGCTGCTCTCGCAGCCAGCAGGGCATTCCCCCTTCAGTTTCCCCAGGGCAGCTGTTGCCCCCCTCTCCACAGGCATTACCTACTATGTCAGTGAACTTCCTAGCGGTTCCCTTTCCCCTCTGAATTAATCCAGAAAAACATCCCTCTGCAGCAAGCATCTTTGGAAACGTGCTGCTGCACTCTCCCCCCTCCCCCGACTAGCTATTTATAGCCCTGCAGGGCTTTCTCCGGCTCCGTGGCCTGATGGGCCGCACTGGCAGGGGGAGGAGGATGAGGAGATGCGCCTATGGGAAACGCTGGGGCTGGGAGTCGGGGTTTGCTGCTTAAGGCTCCGTTATGTGGTGTCTCTGAACCACTGGGAAAGAGAAATTGAAAAATGTTTGTGTCCTCCCTCGTACTGCATTGATTATGTCTGCCCTCAGGGGAAGCACACGGGTTCTGGGGTCTAGATTGGTGTTAAACAACAATTTAATGCATAATTGAAGTACTTAGTACATTACTTCTGCTGAATCCTGGTATTATTCTCCATGGCTCTGTAAGGCTGTGTTGTGATGCTAGGATGCACACAGTTGGCATGGGCATAAACACTGCCATAAACAGAATTATACACCTTTGTGCTCAGAACCGTGATTTCCTTCTTCCTCCTTATGTGCTCGCACAGACACACACACCCCGGCGTGAGATACATGCACATAATGGAGATACACAGGGACAATCAAAAGAGTGGGGTTACTGAGACAAACAGGATTATTCATGGCTTCACGCTGCTGAGCTGGTGGACAAAATAAATTGTATATTTTGAAGGGGAAAAGAGAGATAAGCTGAGCTTTATGATTTACCCAGATAATCTGATGGTCTATTTTTAAATGCGTGATTTAGTTTCCATGAGAGGGAGAGCTGATGAAATGCAGGAGCACTGAGAGGAGCCTTCCTTAAAAGCATCCAAAAGGATGCTAAAAACACGAGAATATTTCTCTTTGAGTAGGGCTGAAGATAGCTATTTTTACTGGAGTACCTATTAGTCCTCATGGGAGTCCAGGCTATCCCGGCTGCCCTGACACAGAGGCAGATTTTCCTTGATGCCAAGTTGCAGCTCGGTGTGGCACCTGCTGTTCTAGATGAACAACATAAAGAAGCTGACAATAATGTCTGCTCGCTAAATTATCTAACCAAGGGCTTGAATGTGAAACATTTTGAAGAGAGGAAATCTGCTAACTTACTTTTTTCACACTAGTTTAACTCAGTTATTCAACAGGCAAGAAGCTGGCTTAAAAATACACAGAAATAGTCGACTAGCGGCTGATGTAACACACATATGTTTCTTCTTCATCACCCTCTCCTCCCCATGAATGTAATTTCAGTAATTTGTATGCAGTCCCCAGAGCAGTATGCTTTGCTGATAACAGGAGGCAGAAACCAGCTCTGAGTCAAGCAAAATAACTGGTCTGTGAACTTGTGTTGCACAGAAATGCACACTGATTTGTCGCATATTTGCAAGCAAAAAGTCTTCTGATTTGAAGACTATCTTTGTGTATGGAAGCCACTCTTCCCTTACAAAGAAGTTGCTTTTTCTTTTCCAAAGAACAATTTTGCAATGGTTGCAAATTTAAAGCCGTGTAAAGGCCACATCATCTGAATTTTATTTGCCTGGCCTGAGAGTAGCCCCAGAGTAGCCCAGCCTTTTTTGTAAAGGCTAGAATGCACGCTGGCTCACAGTCTGGTTCTGCTTCCCAGCCACTGGATTTTATCATGACCGTCCCAGTGCTTGTAGACACAGCATGCAGTCAGCCTGTCAGGGAGGCTGGACTGCTCTATGCAGAGCTGCAATAGCGTGAACGGCTCTGTTCTTTCTCCCAACTCCTTGCCCCCTAGCCCCAAGCAAATGGGTGAATTTAAATCTTTAAATAGAAATCTGCTGTATCCAGAAATGCAGAAGCACCTGCACCAACCACTGAGGCCAGTGTTCTGTTAAAGAAGCCTTTGATTTTTGGGTGATTCAGGCAGGGAACCGATTTTATTTTTGTTTAGCCTGAGCTTTAAGAGAGCACAGATCTAGTAACTTCCACTGAAGTTAAACTGGCAGTTTAAGTTGTCAGCAAGACCAAGCACTTCATGTTGTTTCAAGTTCAACCCATTAAAAAATGGGCATAGCCAAGTTAAGGGGTTTGTTCTGAAGCGGGCTTTTGGATGTGCATCTTCTATTCCACGCTATCTGAGGAATCGCCATATGCAAATCTTTGAATGCCAAAAGCCTCACTGACTTCAGTAATGCTGAATCAGACCCTCAGTGGGTCCCATGGCGTGCTTAAAATTTGCATTCATATAAGTGTACAAACACTTCAGCATATTAAAATCAATAGATCAGCTCATTGTGGGAGAAGTTTGTTATGAGGTCTACACAGTAAAACATTTAATTTGCAAGTGATAGTTTTCTGACAGCACAGTGTTGTCTGTGGGTGGTCTGTGGAGATCACAGGCTCATTTCTTCTAGCTCTCTCCACCATTGCATGTCATGTCATGTCATGTCATGTCATGTCATGTCATGTCATGTCACGTCACGTCAGAGTTGAGACACAGGTATGCATAAAAGCAAGAGGAGAGCAGGAACACAAGTGCAGGGAGGCAAAGAGAGCCGGGGAAGTAATGTGGCAGAACTTGAGCTTCATCTTTCCACTCAGTAGCTGGTTTTTCATCAAATGAAAGATGCTAATCGTCCTGCTAATTTCTTAAGAGAAATGTAGCAGTAGATAAAATATATATATATATGAATAAGTGGAATATTGAAAATATGCAAAGTACTTGTGGGCAACCTTGACCCCATTTGGAATAAGTTCACAGCAATAGGCATGCTGACTTCACAGCTGGTTTTGCATATCTTATTTGACACTGTGATAAGGATGTAAACAGTGTATATAACCAATAGCATATTGGTCATGGTAGTTGGACTCTTTCACTTCCTTTGGAGTCATGGAACAAAATGCTCATGCCATATAATGTGACAAGGTATCCACAGGTGGCTGAACCTACAAATGAAGTTTTAACAGCTTATACTCTAGTCTTTTTTTTTATTTTCCCCTACAGCTTCCAGATGTATGTTAGGTGCTTCAGAGCAGTTGCAGAAATACAGAACCCTACCCCAAGGAGCTTAGTCTAATTTTTGTTGTGATGCAGTGAGTGAGTGTTAGAGACATTAAGGCCGGATGGGGTGAGGAAGGCAAAGGCTGCTCACAGAAATTACTCAAGTGGTGGCATGTGCACAGTTTCATGACTTACTGTTAAATAACTTCTTTTGTCCCTCTGAATATTTTTGTCCCCTTGTTTTTTTTTTTAAATATATGCTTATTTCCAGAAAATTCAAAAGCAAATCATACACCAACAAAGTGCCCTCACACATCACAGAAATCTTTGTGAAAGAGCAAATCTTTTGTGAAAACCACAGTTCCAACATGAATAACAAAAAGCAGAAGAAAGAAAGGTATCATCATAAATTAGTGAAAAAAATACTTTTTTTTTCAGCAGTGTGGTAAATGTTGTTGTATTTTTCTGGCTGTATTTAAAACTGGTTTTATGCATGTATTTATTTATTTGTATGATTAGCACTTTTATTGATTCAGCAAGTACCAAAATTGTAGTGGGGAATGGGTAGGCTATGAAAAGGATAACGTGGAGAAACTGGTAACAATTATTTAAAATAATTTATTCAATACTTACAATTTTATTTTATCTTAACTCTTTGCAGATTATGTGATCATAGTCTGGAATATTACAAGGAATTATCATTATCATGCTAAAGTTATTCTTATTTCTGCTAGTGTTTAAAATGTAATTAAAGAACACATCACTGACAGAACTCTTAACCTCCACACCTTTGTCTCTCACACAGAAGGTAGAGTCTAGCAGCCTAATAAAAAGGGTTGCAAATCAAAGACAGCTCAGCTCCATTGTCGTCATTATTTGGTGCAAAGCTCAGGTTTTCTCCTTCATGCGTATAAAGTACTGCTGAGGGACTGTACTACTTCATTCTCTGTGGTGCTTTTCAAATATCAGAATCAAGAACATCTCTAGTATTGCAAACATATCTATGCACTAATAATCTGTTTGAATTCACTGTTTTTCCTCTCTTTTCAAAGATTGGGACCACTGTTCTTAGAGATTCTCAATATCTGTGTGTAACTCTTAACTTTAAGTTGACATTTAGTTCGTATTAAAAGATTGGTAAAACTTCCACACACACACCCCCCTTAGTTAAAGTGGGATTTTAATCTTCATTTGTGGCATGGGGATTGACAGGTATTGACCACAGTCCTTTTACCTAGGGGCTGAAGTATAGGATTTTCTATGGAGTGTAGAGCTCAGTGTCTTTTTCCACATAGAGATTAATATGCTCTTGGCTTCCTGAGTCCGCAAACTGCTGACACTGCTACTCTTCGTGGGCTGCCAAACAACAACAGCATGCTGATGGTTCTGCACACTTGAGAAACAAGAAGCCTTTGGGAAACTGGCAAGAATCATACAGACTTGGAGAAATAGTAAATAACAAATAATTTATCCGATAAGTTTAGTTGGTTTTCTCCTACTTAACAGCCTGGAGAGAATGCAGCTTCCCTTCAATGAATGTCACCATATTCACAATTTTATAAGAATTTGATTTTTTTGGTAGCAGTTCTTTGCAATGGTTTGTTATATGACCTTTGTATGGACACCTGTGGCTAGTGTATTACTGTTTGTATTGCAATAACACCTGGGTCCCCATGATGGACCAGATGCCTGTTAACTAGTCCAGTGAATAAATACATGCCAAAAGGACAGTCTTTGTCCTTGGCTCCACCTCTTCCTCTCCCATTCTGTACTTTTCATTTGGAAAAAACTTCCCATGGAAATGTACATTGAATTTGCTAATGGTAATCTCTGACTGACTTGTCAAACATCTCTTAACATATCTTAGTCTTGTTATGCTCAAAATCTTGTTTATGGACAAAGAGGAAATGCATCTTATATAAAGCTAGGAATTTTTTTTTTTTAGTGTAATTGAAATCTTAACCAGCTAATCAAAGAATCATTAATAGGCTAGATCCCATTATTACCAAAGAAAAAGAGGGCTTCTATGCAGAAAATGTTTTAATAATAATAGAGCAGCTAACACTGTTATACAGTCACTTAGTTTCTACCCTCTTTCCTTGATGTTATGCTCACCCTTCCCCTGCTTCTCCAAGTCTTAAGGTTGGTGGCTTCATTCTGCTGGTGGTACCTGTGGTGGCAGCATCTGGAGTCCTTCACTGGAATGAAGGGGATGTTCATGTTAATGGTTTCTTCTTCTTTGCTCTAGGCTCCACTTGGGGACATTTTTATAAGTTTGCTAACATGCATTTCTCCTTCTTTATTGGTCTACAGCTCCATGTTGCATCCAAATTTATTAAATATGGTTCCTTTTATGTATGTTAGATACTTGTTCTTTGTTCTCTTTGTTACACCTAAACCCAGTTTTGTCCTTCTTCAGGTCCACATTTCTTTAACTGACCACTGGTGAGACTTTTTTATAGCTATGGATGTTGTCTTCAGTACCAAGCGTATGCCCCATCTTTTGTAATCCCATGCCTGTACTCTTCTACACCATCTCCTGTGTCTCCACTTCTCAAGTCCTCTGCTATGTTTCCATAGGCCTATATTTCTGCATATTACATCAGTATGTTATAGTCATAAAACTGTTGTGCTTGCATACAAAGATAAGCAAAAGTAACACAAATTAGCTACAGACATCTGGTCAATTAGAAAAAATTGCTGTTATGTCTAAACCAGGTAAAACAAAGTGCAGGGAGGTCAAAAAAAGTGTAGCCTGAGAAGCTAAACTTTTAGCCCAGAGGTCTTGCAAAATCAGTACAAAGCTTATGGCTTTCTATATAGCAATGGCAATACAGTAATAGCCATGGCAATACAGTATTACAGGGCTATATGGTTGCAGTCCTTGTTAATATGTGTGTCATTTAGACTGCCTCCGTGTGTCTTACTGCTTTCATTTTAATGCTAACAAAATGGGCCAAATGGTGGCTTCATTTCAAAATGGTAAAATTTTATTGTCTAGACCCTGGTTAATAGCAAAACACTGCATGTAATGTTAGTAATTAGGGACTGTATTTCATTTACATACTGTGTGAAAAAGCAGACTTCATATGTGTTTGTGCAGCTCCAAGCTCAGAGGCTCCCAATTTGTGTTTAAAGATCTTTGAGGCTTCTATGGGATAAGTTATTGAGGATCTTTCTTTCTTTCTCTTTCTTTCTTCCTTCCTTTCTTCCTTTCTTCCTTCCTTTCTTCCTTCCTTTCTTCCTTTCTTCCTTCCTTTCTTCCTTTCTTCCTTCCTTTCTTCCTTTCTTCCTTTCTTTCTTTCTTCCTTCCTTTCTTCCTTTATTTCTTTCTTTCTTCCTTCCTTTCTTCCTTCCTTTCTTCCTTTCTTCCTTTCTTCCTTTCTTCCTTTCTTCCTTTCTTCCTTTCTTCCTTTCTTCCTTTCTTCCTTTCTTCCTTTCTTCCTTTCTTCCTTTCTTCCTTTCTTCCTTTCTTCCTTTCTTCCTTTCTTCCTTTCTTCCTTTCTTCCTTTCTTCCTTTCTTCCTTTCTTTCTTTCTTCCTTCCTTCCTTTCTTCCTTTCTCTTTCTCTCTTTCTCTCTTTCTTTCTTTCTTTCTTTCTTTCTTTCTTTCTTTCTTT
>NW_008794213.1:348363-351214 GCF_000699145.1 Aptenodytes forsteri
TTCTCTCTTTCTCTCTTTCTCTCTTTCTCTCTTTCTCTCTTTCTTTCTTTCTTTCTTCTCTCCCCCCCCCGCCCCCTTTCTTTTCTGAACATGTAATTTTTGATATGTTCAGTGCTAAACTCATATGAGAAAATTTTGAGAATAGGGAATAGTTGTCCTTGATGTGATCGGCCATTTCTTCCTCTGGATTCAAACTTCTGAATTTTTTTTTTTCCCATCTTGTTTTCTTTCTAGCTTTTTCTTATCTCATTCTGTCAGTTTAGATGCATTGCATTCTTATGTGCATTCTGCTGTTACCATTTCAGAAAACATTAGCTAGAATAAAAGAACGTGTTCTGTCTATCACAGTTAGTTATTGTCTTGTACTTTCTTAGATTCAAAAGGCCATATACTCCTGTCTTCCCTACAGGAATAAAGTAGTACAAAACATAACTAAATGTGGATGACATGTATGGAAAGAGAGAGATGAGCCAGAACAGCATTGTTCCTTGTTGCTTATAAGCTCTTGGTTGTGCCAATATGGAATATTTGTTAGAAAGTCTTTTATGAGTGTGGCAAAGGGATGGCATGGGTTCATGCAGATTTCACGTTCTGATTAATTCATAATATTTTATAAGAAAATTTCATCTAGGACTTAAAATGTTTGTGGTTTACAACTCTTGAACATTACTGACAGGAAGAAGGCAGTATTAACTCCTGCAAGACCCTTGCTGTTGGGAAGGGGAGGAAACTGCAAGCAGGAAACTGGTTCAAGCTTTGGGGCTGAGTTCTGTCTTTGGCTCGCTATGATGGATGGGTCTGAGAGACCACCAAAGAGTATAATGTAACCCATATGTTTTGTTTTAAAATTTCTGAAGTATGTGATTTCCTTTCTTACTTTCTTCTTCTGGGAAACTTTTCATGGAAGAAATGGGCTTTGCTTCAAATTTTTAAGATACGTACCTGGAGGCATTTGAGGAAACAACATAGTTACTATTCTGTCCACCTGTTTGTTCTGTATTTGGAATAACCAAAGACAATAGTATTACCTTTCATTTACTCAAGTGTAATCTGGGCAAAGCACTTCCCTTCAATGCAGGTTAATATATAAATTTTAATTCATATAAATGTACAATAAATGTAATACAGGAATATTTATTCTGTATGAACTTTCCACATGAGCTGATTCCTGAAAGAAATAAATTCACCAAACACATTATATATACAAAAAAGCTGTTTTCTCCAGCAGGATTTGAAACAGTGAAAAATCCCAGAAATGTGGATCTAGTGTGGCTCTAAGGCAGGCAATAAAGTGCGACAAAGCTGTAAGAAATATAGTTATTTCTTTAGTTGTGGTTCAGGAATAACAGAAGTCCTTTGTCATCCAGAGTTACATGTTGCAAGAAATCATCTAAGTGTGGCTAATGTGAAAAATGTTATAGAACAATATTCCATTATAACACCACCTTTCAGACATTCGTTCTGGAGCAAGGTGTTCATTTTTGGATTCAGTAACAACTGGTTGTGCATCCTCCTATACAATGTTATAGAAGTAAACATAATTAACTCTTCTTTACAGTTGTTAGCACATAAAATTAAGGGGTTCTTATAGCCAACCTGACAGTTATTCTTTTTGCATAGGTTGCTCATTTATACACTACAATAACAGAGAAATATTTTTTGATTTCCATAAATCTGCTTATGATTCTCTCTTTGAAGATGAAAGTAATTATCCACCCACACGAAATTAGGAAGTGATATAACACTAATAAACACAGTTGTAAAAGAGATTTACATAAAATATATCCTTAAATTGAAGTATCAGCAGCCTGAAAAAGAATATTGTGCTTGAGCAGAACTTGTGAAATTTGTTCATATGAAGTTGAGAATAGGCCTGTGCCTTCTAAGTAAAGAATGTCTTTCTTTCTGTACGGAGTTTGAGTTAATTTGTATAAAATACAATGTGGCAAAATTAAGCTTTGAGGTAAATTGATCAATGTTCATCCAAAGGTGAAGAATATAAGCCTGAGCCTCATTTCACTTTTAAACACCAAAAAACGTCTCAAAGGGCTTTGGGGAGATTTACATGATGTGCCAAAAATTCTTCTTGCCTGTAATAATTTCATCCCAGAATGATTTAAAAGGGCACACCATTTAATGTGAACTATGTAGGAAGTCAAGATCTGTTTGTTTACCTCATGACATGAAAGTAGTAATGGCAGTGGAAAGGAACCTCTCCTTGTGGGCAAACAGGCCCATAAGAGAGAGAAGCTGTATCAGGATCAAATTCCCACTGTTGCAGGTTTTCTCTGGAGTCTGCTCTGCAGACTCCTGGTCACTGCTGTCATGGCTGTCAAAGATTTGGATGCTACTCCTCACCTGGGATGATGGGTCACAGAGCTTAGATGCTATGCTTTGGAAATTGAGGATGTCCCCTCACGGATGTCCTGTGTGATTCCTGGTACTGGACTCTGCAACCATTGTGCTGATGTCTCTGCTGATCCATGCTGCAAAATAATGCAAATCAGCTGTAGCGGGGCTGTGGGAGTTGAAGAAGCCTAGTTTTTAAGTCCATTGTTGGATTAGCTATGATGAGTGCTCTATCTGTCATAGAATCATAGAATAATTGAGGTTGGAAAAGACCTCTAAGATCATCGAGTCCAACCGTCGACCCAACACCACCATGTCCACTAAACCATGTCCCTAAGTGCCTCATCTACTCGTCTTTTAAATACCTCCAGGGATGGGGACTCCACCACATATATACTACACATTTCAAAGATCTTTTTCACTAGCCTTAGCAAACTGGCTCAAATCAGCTCAACCTTTGATCTGGGAGGCTTAAAGCATAAACATTTATTTACATGTGTTT
>NW_008794213.1:351375-364666 GCF_000699145.1 Aptenodytes forsteri
CCTGGCCTGTATCAGAAATAGTGTGGCCAGCAGGAGTAGGGAAGTGTTTGTCCCCCTGTACTCGGCCCTGGTGAGGCCGCACCTCGAATACTGTGTTCAGTTTTGGGCCCCTCACTACAAGAAGGACGTTGAGGTGCTGGAGCGTGTCCAGAGAAGGGCAACGAGGCTGGTGAGGGGTCTGGAGAACAAGTCTGATGAGGAGCGGCTGAGGGAACTGGGGTTGTTTAGCCTGGAGAAAAGGAGGCTGAGGGGAGACCTCATCGCTCTCTACAACTACCTGAAAGGAGGTTGTAGCGAGGTGGGTGTCGGTCTCTTCTCATCTGTCATTCATCTATGCTTTGAAATATAAGGAATAATGATGCTTTTCAAAACAGAGAAACAAACTGAGTGTTATCTCCATGTTCAGTATGTGAGTTTCCTCTTCCCACCCCCAGTCATGTAAATGACAGTGGTGAATGATAGCTGCTTGAGTTCCCCCAGATGGAAAGTTTACATTAGCTTATTTGGCCTTCTCCATGCAGTGCTATCTCTATTTTAGGCAGCAGTAAATTGAGGAGATTGCAGCCGAGTTAATTTGCCTCATCTGTTAGTCAAAATAAACTGCTTTATCAATAGTCCATTTCTTCTTGCTTACTCCATTAAAAAGATTAGTCTGATTTTTCCCTTTCAAGAGACCACAGCCTGAAGAGGGGATTCCTATTCTAAACTGTACTTCACAATATCAGTTAACATTAAGACGATGGCTGAAACGGCTTTGGTAGGAGGGTAATGTGCTTTTCTAACTGAGAGCGCATGCTCTTCTTATAACAGCTTCTGGAATATCCTTCAGTGGAAAGGATGATGGTGTTTAAGAGGAGAGAGTGAGCTTCATTTGCTGGGCTGTTAATCAGTTCCATTGCTATTGCTAAATTCAAAATCTAGAAGAGGGTGATTGATAAAATTGTTTGGCATGGCTTTTTTATCTCAACAGCATTATTTCTAAGCCTTATTTGATGTCTGACAGAAACAGTAAGGGAATCGTGAATGAGTTCCTGAATACCCACTGACTAGTGCAAATCATGCATAAATAATTAATATATTTATTTGGTGGGCAATGTATAGGGTAAGCTATAGGATTTTCTTAGCTTGCCTATGGGCAATGGACATGAAAAATGCACCTTTCTTACTCTTGGGTTTTACGAGAATATGCTGAAAAACTTTACAGTTGGTATTTTACAGTTAGGATGAACAGAAGTACTGAAATAGGCAATGACCACTTACAAAGCTATGAATTATTCTCTATCCTTAACTGATATTTTTGTAGCATTGCTAGTTTATCATCAGAGGACTTAATAATTTTAAAAAAATGTTTTGCTTTCTTGCTTTTTTTCTTTTTCTGCTGCTGCTTTTGTGGAACCAGTCTCTGTCAGTTTTGTGCTGACTACTTTAGTTCTTGGTGCAGTGACCTCTGTTGAACTTCCCCCAGAAGAGAACATCAACCAGATATAAAAGAGGAAGCATTCTCTTGGGATAGGGATGACTGCAGAAAGGAGTTTGTTCTTTCCTAATTTCCCTAAGGATGCACAACATTCAGTCCCAGGACTTCATCTGTGTTGTCAGTTACTGAGTCTACACTCATCAACCTTAGTCCCAAATCTCTATGGCATCATTTGCAAAAGCCCCGTTTCTCCAGCACAACCGTATATTGAAGAACTGAGTTTGGCTACTGATCATAATGATTTTTCCTTCTCTTGGGCAAAAGATATAATACCTAAACTAGGGAGAAAATGTCTTTCTTACAAAATGTCTTACATGCCCCTGAAGTTCTCTTTTGAAGTTTACTTGGAGTTGCTGGTCCTCTGTAAAGGTAAGGATTTGACACATATATAATCCATTATCTAACATTCTCAAAGAAATTCTCTTCACAGGGAGACACCAGGTGCTATCTTGGCTTCTTTTCCCTTGTGTATGTAGTTGCTGCCATTCCACTCATAAAAAAAGAAAAGACTGAAAAATCAGAGCCTTACAACTTCTTTGTACAAGATGGCTGAAAACCTTTTTCTGAAGTTGTAATTAAAAAAAAAAAAAGTAATCCTAAAGCTGCTATATAATGCACTGCTGAGTTACAGTAATCTTACTGTGCGCAGTCCTAAGTGTAGATGGTTTTATTCAGTGGTACCAACCTTGGAATATATATATACATATTTTTCCTTATTTCAACTAAGAGGTTCAAGAGTGGAGCTGTATGAGGGAAAGGCCTTTTCTTCTTTAGAGTCACAGTTCAAATTTAGGTTGCCAAAGTTCAAGTTTCTTTACTATCTAAAGATATTTTGATGACCTACCAAAATGTGTAAGAAAGGCTGATGCCGATAGTCCAGTTTCTGAGATGCAAATGTGAGTTTTTTATATAGCATCACTGTTGGTAACTCAGCAAGCCCAGCAAACTTAAAGTTGTTTTCTTAGTCTGTGGGCAAACATGAGTGTTGTTTTGCTAAGATTGCTTATGAGGTAATATGTATGTCTTACATGGAATTGTAATGAAAGTTCACAGGGCCTCTGCATCGGTGGTATTAGCAAACATCTGATTTGCTAATACCAAACAAAAAAAGGAGGCAAACATCCTTCCAGGGTATTACAGTCTGCTGCTGTGTTTGACTTTTAACATGTTGGGTAAATACCATGATTCTTACTGTGGCAAAAGTCACATTGACCCTAAATCAGTCCCAAGGGAGAACCGAGGGCTTTGACTTGTCAGCAAATTACAGCAGTGCAACATGTAAGTAGACATTGGCTACAGCATGAGCTCATTCTGTGGCATACTGCAGTGAATGCAAAGTATTTTGAGGGTGTGGGTTTTTTTCCTTCAAGGAACCCTTAAGTCATCTGGAAACTACCGGGTACAGTAGTTTAAAAGCTGGCAAGCAGCAGGCTGTCTTGGAGTAGCTGGAGAATGGAAAACCATTAGGGGTCAGGTTACTCATTCTCAGGAGAAATATTTCTATTTCTCTCTCTAGCATCTGGAAATCTTGCAGTTGTTTTCAGAGTTGGTTAAACTATTCCCTGCTGGAAAGCTTCTTGGGATCAGGGTAGATGTCAAAGGTCTACTCGTGGCCTAGACGTAATACAATATCACTCTATTATACACCTAGTTGTAATATAATCAACAACTGTAGTTGTTGATTGGTACTCTCAGTCTGTAGACTGAGCAGTTTCTGGGTTAAGTTCTTTTGGGGAGTTTCATGTAACAAAGGAGTACTATGGGAAAAATAGGACCTAGTTAGCTTTCTCAGTCTTTGTCCAGTAGTTACAATGCTTTACGTCTTACACCTCTCCTGGCCTCTGTTCAGGGCTGAATTTCTAGTCCAGCACATGATTCCCTGAGCATTGTGAAGAATGGAGGAAGGTTTTTTTCAAGACAAAATTACTGAGATTTAAACAGATACTAGACTTCCTTTTAACAATTAATAAACACCAGAGGGTTGGTTCCACCTTCCATTTTATGGATTAATTTAGTCCTTATTAAACGGATGGACACAGAAGACTGTCAGTGTCAGTCAAACATAATGCCAAAGACAAGAAGCAAACTGCTTTTCGCACCAGCCTGTTGATGATGCCCCTGGGGTCTGAAGCACACTTTTCCAGCGTGGGGTGCTCCATGTACAAACCCTAACTCACGTTTGTGCCAGCTGTATAATGTGTGCAAACAGAACAGGAACTCCAGCTAATACATTTTCTCCTCTGACTCAGGGAAACTGGAACACGAGTCTTTGTATTCAGAAGAGGAGAGCCTTGGTGACACACCTTGATGCACCATGTTTCAGTGCATTCACTTCCTGCACTATGGAGTCACTCCTTCCATTCTAGGTCAGTTGTGCCTGTGCCTTTGCTAAGGCTGGGTAGCACTCCGTACTGTCCCACCTGAGACACGCTTTTGGGAATCTGTTGGTCAAGCTTAGTCGTGTGAGCTTACAAACTCTTGTCACACAGCCAGGTTCATTTTGGCAATACAGCCTTCTCTGTTGTAATCTCATCTCTGTGTGGATCATAAAGTGGCGTAAAAGTGCTAACACACAGGTCAGATAACAGGAGAGGTAACAAAGCCTGGTGATAACTGGTGATATCATCACATCTGCTGTTTATGTCCTGAATAGTTATCCTGGAAACCATTAGTAGGTGTGATGATGTGTGATGCTCAAGTAAAGCCCTCTAGAACAGGAATCAGAAATCTCTAGTGTTGAAAGACTAGACTTTGTTCGGACCTCAGGAACATCAGATATGCAGAGTCTAGTAGGAAGTCTCATAGGTGAGTGATTAGGGTTAGACAAATAGTTAAAAAGCCAGCTATTTCTTTCTGGGTTTCCTAAAGCAGCTATTAATGGCCTAGTTTTACTCAGGTCATATTTTAAGTTATCATTACCACTGAAAAAAGTAGTCCCGTGGATGTGGATACACACCCCTGTTCACCCATTTTCACCTCCCAAACACAGCTGAAGCCCTGCACTGAATGGACCAGGGAGTTAATGCGAGTTAGAACCAGCGTGGTAGGACGGGCTCCAGGATGGATGAGTTCGCTAGTCCTGTTCACACCTGCATGGGCTTCTGTGCTGGCATGAAGAGGCTGGGAATAGGAATGAGCAACCGGTGCAAAAAGAGGGCAGAAATGCTTTTTTTTACTGTTCTGTCAGTTTATGTCCTCGTGTTGTAACAGCAGCCGTGTTGTCTTCATTGCTATGTGAACTTCAGTGGGAATAACATTAATCCGATGACATCTTTTGTAAATGCAGCCTAACTTTTCACTTTATAGCTAATCATATGTGCATTAATTTAGATATGTATCAGGTGATATAACTAAAGGTTGGGTTGATTTAGTATAGCCTCTAAAACAATGTTTTTCTTTGATGGATCCTGGAACAGCCTTCAGCATAGGTGCCAAACTTTTATAAGCGATTTGCAAACATAAATTACTGTTAAGGACCAACAATCATGTTTTATTATGTTTCAAAAACCCTTTAAAAGTAATTCAATGATCCCCACTTAAGCCATTTATATAGAGGGACTAGTTTGTTAAATGGTGCCAAAAGAAGGAAGTGACTTTTAAAAATGGCTAGAAGCAAATAAAATTTGTTTAAAGATTTTGAATTCCCACAAGGTGCCATTTTAGGCATCTTTGAATGCCCCAAAACTTTAAAAATTGCCCCAGTGTCCATAAAGAAGTTTTATATTTATAACAGTATGGTGGACTCAATGAGTGAATCATGGAACCCATTAGTTCTGGAGCAGGTAATGATATGTCTGGTGCCAAGAATAGAAGATACTATATGGGATTTTGATATGGGAAATCTATGGGCTTTGCGTGTTAGCATGGAAATGTTATAGGAATATGTTATTTCTTTCAGAATGGACAGAAACTATCTTCTCTGCATACAAAATAGGCAGTTTCTACCTTATACCATTACTTTGGCTATATTTGGTTCTGAATACCTGAGTTACAAAGCAGGTACTCAAAAAACCCCTTCATTTTGATAGCAAAGATGATACCCTGTAATAATCTGTGCTTTTCAGCACTGCTGCATCCCGTCACACTCAATAGCTGTGGAGATTCACAATATATTTAAATTTGTCTTGCAGTGTCGTTCAGGAAGAGGCCTTGCATAGTACTGTAGTTGCGTGTATTCAGATAAAGATGTCTTGCAGCAAATTCATGGAAAACACAAAAGAGCGCTTGCTGAAAATTAACAACGCAGTGCTATACAATACACTTGTTGTATATCCTGAAACCAGTCTCACTTTGCAGTAGTGTCTCAGGGAAGCACTGCTTGCTTAAGATGCTTCTTTTTCAATGACTGTTTTCTTGTTGCAGCTGAGAAAACAGTGACACAAAGCAAACAAGGGATTGCTCACGAACCTTACTTATCAAATTCTAGGCTGAAATTCAGCTTGTCTTATTATTATTTACCGTTGATGTTATGGTAATGCCTACAGGTGTCAATTTTGATTAGCTTCTCAACTCGCTGCTTGCTGTACAAGTGCACAAATAACAAGCAATCCATTGTCCTCTGCTAGACATGGCAAAGAACAGAAAAAAGACTGGACATAGAGAAGCAGGATGATTTTCCAAAACTCAGAGGTCAATCAGAGTAGATTGTGAGTCTCCTGACTACAGCTGCAGTTGTCTGGCACAAGAATTTCATAAAGTAAAGACTTCATCTTAAGCATCATAAAGCCCCAAGGAATAGTTTAAAATATTTCCATTTACTCTGGGCTAAGCCATACTGTCATGTTTTCTTCTTTTCAGTTACTTTGAGATGAACCTTTTCCTCTGGTCTGCATGACTTGGGGCAGGATGTTCATAAAAGAGTGAGGAGTTTCATGTTACAGTTAAATGGAGCATGTTTATGAGCCACTTAAACTTTTTTTTCAATGTATTTGCCTCAGTAACTTTGTTATTAACTGCATAAGATGTAGATGAAAGGTTGATTTTGTTTACCCAAAGCAATGACAGGAATGTACACAATCAAGAACAGCTATTTATCTATATATTTTCCAATAATAGTTGGAATTGGTTTACTTCATTTTTTCTCTCTTGGGCAAAGTGGAGTTACAAATATGTTTTTGAATAATTTTCCATCACGTTTTAGAAGAAACCAGCCATAATTTGTACATTTTAATGGCTATGCATTATAATTCTGTATCCCAGATATAATGTTGAGATAAAGATGAATGGAGTTATGCCAGAGCATATTGTGTTTTAATTCTGATAATGGTAAGAAACTAACACTAAGCAATGTGAAATCTGAAAAATGAACATGGTCCTTAAATGCTGTTTTCTACAAAGGTTATTTTAATTTCTGTTTGGCATTTCTAAAGAAATACTAACAGGCTTTTTGGAGGCAGTACACTGGCTTACCTGCAGAGGATTTTGGCTTCTTTTTGCTTCACGACATAAAAAAGAGAGATGTAAGATGTGTGCCCTGGCCAGGTTGAGAGGAAGCTTGAGGGAGTCAGTGGTTAGTCAAACCAAAAAGAAGAGGGAAGCTGTCCTGTAACCCATTGCTAACTGATCATAATTCCCAGGAGCAGCTTCACAAGTATTGTGAGTTAGAAAAATCTTGCCATGCACATTATGGGCTTTTACCTGTAGCTGTATGTTTGACAGCACATGGTTGAAGCATACTTTCGCAGAACAAACCAAAATGATCAAAGAATAGATAAAAAGTTTATGATGTGAGGAATATAAGTGGCTTTGTTTTATAAAATATTGTGAAAAATTACCATTTCCCTCCTCTTGTCTGCTTTCATTTGTGAAACTTTCACTGTGCTTGTTTCTTGCTATTTGAATATTACATTTGAATATTGCCAATGCTAGTCTAAAGTATACAATCGCCTACACAAAGATAGAGCAGAATTATTTTGAAGGATATTGAAAGATTATGGGCTTTTACCTGTAGCTGTATGTTTGACAGCACATGGTTGAAGCATACTTTCGCAGAACAAACCAAAATGATCAAAGAATAGATAAAAAGTTTATGATGTGAGGAATATAAGTGGCTTTGTTTTATAAAATATTGTGAAAAATTACCATTTCCCTCCTCTTGTCTGCTTTCATTTGTGAAACTTTCACTGTGCTTGTTTCTTGCTATTTGAATATTACATTTGAATATTGCCAATGCTAGTCTAAAGTATACAATCGCCTACACAAAGATAGAGCAGATTTATTTTGAAGGTTATTGAAAGAAGTATCCTGCCTGTTTTCTATTTTTTCTCTTTCCTCATTCAGTTTTTCCCTCCCAAAGGAAATGAGTCAGAGGACTCTTAATTTCTCATTCTGTCTCTTTTCCTCGTTAGTGTTCTTGCACAGACCTCTCAAAGATTTTCCCTCAACTCATCTCTAAGCATCTCTATGACTAGGGGAAGGTCTCTTTTTTATAACTTTTCTGAATTATTTTATTACACAGGCCATAAATATAAATTTCTGCATCTTGTCCCCAACTCCTGATTGTGCAGGACCCTCAAAAGAGGAAGCCATCTTGGTGCAGCTTCCATTCCTTAACTTTTCAAGAGTGGAAATGGATGCAGAAATGAGAAAAATTGAAGGGTATCTCTTCAACTGTTCTGCTTCATCCTGGAATAAGCAATTCACACAGTGACTTCAGTGGTGGGTTTGCTTGAGTAGGATCATCAAGACTCCTCCATAGACTGTTTTTTGGTATCTAAGCTCAGAAAACAGTAGGAAGTGTATTGTCTCTTTCTGCACGGTGTTTTGTACAACTAAAATTTGTGAACCTCTGATAGTAGCTCAAGGGTTGGGGTTTTTTTCAGAGTTCCTGGAAAAAATAAAACTCTCCCTTCTCCTAAAATTAAGATCATTTTGTCAGTTAAGTATTTGAACTAAACTAACATTTTCCTGCCTGCTTAATTTTAGCTTTCTGCATTTTATGCTTTTTCTAAGGAGATCTCCTTTACTCTGTGATTACAGAGTAGGTCCTAATGTGATGGAGGTTTCTGGATGCAACCTCAGGGTCATTACTGAACCTGCTGACAGTACTTAAACTGTTGGTGTTCCTTTTTTTTTTTTTTTTTGCCTTCTATTTGGTTAGAAGTTCTCTGTGTAACCCTGACCAGCAAGTGTAACATCCTGTGTTGCTCTTGACTTTCCATAAACACATCACAAGTACAACTTCCTGGGTTTTTTTGGTTTGCTTCTTGAAAGACCATTTATTATCAGCCAGGGGAAAAAAAATACACCACTCAACCTTCTTAAAGTGAAGTTTGCTTTTCTGGTGACTAAGTACTCACTGACAGTTCTCATCTTCTGAAGCTTTGATGCAAATGTTAAAAGCCTCCGGGACAATATAAATTGTGGCCCTTTACAAATATAGTTTCCAGGGCAACTAAAGGGCCTGCTGTTTCATAAACACTGTGCTCTCAAGCAGAAGCATTTGTCTGTCTGCTGGAAGATTATTTTACATTTAAAATCATATTCCCTCTGTGAAAAAATACCTCTATCGTCCTCATTCAGCTCTGGACTATTTGAAAGTAAGGCATGGAAATATATTGTACAACTGCACTTGTAAGTGAGGTTTGGGCTGTAAATATGACTAGTGTGGTATAAGAAAGCTGACAGATTTCTTCGTGTGCTGCAGCAGTATCCTTCCTCTACCACCCAGCCAGGGACTGACACGTAGCCCCCTCTCAGTGCGATGTGCTTTGCTGCTCCTGTCTGTTGGAAGAGCACTGTTAAATTCCAGGTGAGACTTTTATTGCCATTCAGGTGTGGAAAGGGTGGTTTTTTTGGTTGACAGAATGTATTTGGGTTGTATCTATGAAAAAATGTATACTTTGCTATTGACTTCAACACATGTACTTTCCGTGTGAAAAAAGTGATTGTGTTAATGAGCTTGTTTCAGAAACTCCGTATGCACTCATATACTGCTTGACTAACATCCTTCTTGAACAATTTAATCATCTGCAATGACCAGCACCATTTTCAACCTTTAGGCTCTGAATCAAATTCTTTGTTGTTGTTCCGCTTTTTTGTGATATACCACTCCATGTGATCACAGCTTTACAAGCTTGGCTTTTGCATGTCCTATTTAAGTATTAATGCAGGACCAACAGACAGTATGTAAACCCTACCCTTCTTATATGGTCTAATCAATGTAGTATATGAACAGCTAATTAATTGACTTGGCTGGACTTGAATGACTTGTCGACAGATTAAAAGTCAAGTCCAAAACAAAGATGCAAAAAATTATTTGAGTGCCTTTCTAACTGCTTTGGGTAATATATTTTCAGTTTTTGCAGTGTGATTAGTCTTGGTGAGATTTAGAGAACATGGTAAATACTGTGGTAACATTATTTAGTTTTCTCGTGCAACTAAAGAGGTGTTTTAGGCACAGCAATTCTGGAAAATGAAGCAGATCTTGTCCTCAGCTATATTTGCATAACTCTTCCTGATTTCTGCACCAAATGCATTCATGCATATCTGAGTACTATACAAAACAATGACCTAGATTAGAAGCTTGTTTTAATTATGTATACTCAATTTAGTACATTTTAAAGAGTTACTCCATTTTTTTACTAATTTTAAGTGAGATGAGAATTTGTGCTTATTTGTTAAGACATCTGTCTCCAGTGAAGTTAGTTCACACAGGTTTAGAGACTCCAGTATTTCCTATTTTTTTATGTTTGTCCATCTATTTCTTTCTTTTGGTCTTTCTTTTTTGTTTTTTTTTCTTTCCTTTTCTTTCTTTTTTCCCGTCATGCTTTTTTGTTTTCTTTTGTTCTTTTTATGTTTCTATCTTTCTCGCTTTCTCTCTTTCTCGCATTCCCTCTTTCCCTCTTTCTTTCATTCCCTCTTACTTTGATTCCCTCTTTCTCTCTTTCCGTATGTATCTCTTTCACTCTCTTCTTTCTTTCTCAGGTGATAGGAGAAAGAAAATAAACACTATTTATTTTCTTCCCTCAGGTAGAAACGTTGACTTCACTGTTCATGCAGACTGCTCAGATGATGATTAAACACAAGACTAGCACACTGGAAAATCTGTAGAGAACTGTACAGGGCTAGAGCCTGTGACCTTTTGTAGGAATGTGTTCTGTGTCTGACTTCATGGGGGATTTTGACTAGAAAAGCCTAAGGAAAAGTAAAGTACAGATTTCAAGATTTGCTTTTCTGGCTGCTTGTAGTCTTTCATGGATTAAAGCATTTTAACTTCCGAGGCTTGAAACAAATTCTTAGGGTTTTTTGCACAGAGAAGCAGTGACCTACTCAGGTCTCATTACCAAACTGGTCAGTAAATGTAAAGACATTTAAGCATAAATTTGTAAAGGTATCCTTTACTCACTGTAACGAAGGCTAAATATCCCTTTAGAAATAATTTAAGACATGGTTGCGACTATATGATATATTGAATACTACATTATCCATATATTCGATGAGTCTTGAACCGTGAGGCACAGGTCCTCACAAGTATTTATGTCTCAGAGCCCCTAGGTTGATTTTAGAGACAATTAGGCACCTAAATACGTGTGTGGGTTTGCACCCAAGTCAACCCATGGTTGACTGCTTTCAGCTGCGCCATAGTAATTTCTCCACAACCAGGCCTTTACTAGCAGACACCTTGAAAACCTTGGATGCTGATGGAAGCTCTGGTTCACATGGAAGCAAGTGCTAAGAATAGGCAGGAAATCACTTTTTTTACTAGTAGGGCATAGTTTGAGGAATGTCGACTGAGGAATCGCTTGCCATTTGTCAGACTCCATATCAGGAGGGACACATGCAAGCTGTGAAGTACAAATGAATGCAGACAGAAATGGTTCAGTGTGTCTCTGTTACCTCGGGCATTTACTGGGCACAGCAAAGCAAAGGTGGTTAAACTCTGAGAAATGGCTTTAAATGCCTTTCCTCTGCAGAAGGAGGTCCGACTTTCCCTGTTCCATGACAGAAGACCATAGGCTTCCAGCTTGGGCCTGAGGTGGATACCCCCGGATGACTTGTGCTGCAGAAGCTGTGTTACAATAATGCTCCAGCTGTGCCAGGAGTACTTGCTTGAACACCTTTCAGGATTGCGTACTGAAAATGTCTTAACTGTTGAATTCAATTTGGGCCGAAACATCCGAAAGGTACCTAGTCAAGCAACTCCCCATGATCTTGGTAGAATTAAGCCTCTAACTCTAGGCATTAATTCTTGCAACTGGATAGAGCAGTGCAGAAAGAACTTTTTAAGTCTGAGCTCTTATTTTGTGTAGGAAGGTTGTGGCAGCTTCACAGGACTGAGGTCCTGCTGCATGGCCATTTGAGTCACACTGTGGTCCCCACGGGCATCTCCATGAGCACCACAGGCTGGTGATTCCCTAAATGTGCACGTGAACACTGGCTGCGCACTGCACAACTAGTCAGTTTGTGATTGGCCTTTGTTGATTATTAGGCTGTAGTGAGACGTTGTGTTTCAAAGGTCAAGATAGGAACCACTGGTACCAAACAGACAGTCACAAGTGCATACTAAAATGGTACCAGTGTAATTGTGCAACTGTTTGCTCAGGCACTGGCAGTAAAAACATAGTGACAGGTGCTTCATTAATTATGAGAGCTTGTTCAAACAGGAGAGAGAGGTTTATTTATACATTCCACAATTAAGAATCGAACTTTATTCCCTGATCCAGAGTATACTTACCACCATAGCTCCAGTGACTTTAGCTTATATAAACTGAAAATCTATCCCCTGATGTTTTTTGCTTTGTTAATTCTCTGATTATAACTATTTATCAAATAACCCCAGAATACATTTACCATCATTGAACTAGTACTCTGAAAATATTTTAAAAGAGGCATTTTAAGACTTTTCTTGTGGCCATATGCTCAGTAACAGGAATAATACAGTTTGCTATGATGAGATCATACACAGAGGAGAAAGAAGGATATGATCAGACAAAATCACACAGATAAGTGCTATCTGTGTTACCAGGAGGGATCATGGCTGGGCTATCATGTGGTTGTAACTGCACAGCTTAGGTTTTTGTTCTTAATCACACTGATGAGCACAAGCAATACAGCATGAGGGCTGGGGATTTCCAGAGCATTAGCAATCACTGAAGACAGAGCATATGAGAAACACGTGCTAAGTTTTCATGCTAAGAAGTCTGACAAATCTGTGGGAACTGGAGGTCTGGATGAGTTAAGTTGATATGAAGATGCTTTCCCTTTAGAAAAAGAACAAAAAATATTCTTAGCATTTTCTTTGGCTCCACTTAAAAGCACCATTATGGCCTGTATAATCCTGAAATGGGAAGGTTTCTTAAGCTATGATACAGGAAAGACAACATGGCATGTAGGTTATCTTAAAATAGAGGCTGTTCCTTAGCTGCCTCCCACTTGACTGTCAGAGTATATAGCACCACCCCTTGTATCAGTAACCCCTATGAAAATTAATGCCATGCAGAGAAATGAAAGGGGAAGGGAGGGTCAGGCAGAGCTTAATCAGACAGGCAAATCCACCTCCAAAAACCTTCCACTCTCCTTTCTCCAATACCTCTTTAGCATTTTTGCCCAAAAAACTAAATTTAATAAAATAAATTAAAAAAAAATCCCCCAGCAATGACATGCATCAGGATTTTGTTGAACCGGACGGTGTGTTAGTGCAAAACAGAAAGATGGTCCCTGCCTCCTCCCAAATAAATGTATTATTATTCTGCCGAGTAACTAGCGATAGGACGAGAGGAAATGGCCTCAAGTTGCGCCAGGGGAGGTTTAGATTGGACATGAGGAAAAATTTCTTCACCAAAAGGGTTGTCAAGCATTGGACCAGGCTGCCCA
>NW_008794213.1:364837-370617 GCF_000699145.1 Aptenodytes forsteri
GTATTTAGAAGACGTGTAGATGAGGCGCTTAGGGACATGGTTTAGTGGGCATGGTGGTGTTGGGTTGAACGGTTGGACCGATGATCTTAGAGGTCTTTTCCAACCTTAATGATTCTATGATTCTATGCTTGATAGTAAACAGTAAATATTAAGGCACTGAAGTCGGATAACAAATTATCATAGTAATCATATCATTAATGCATCCATGTTGCCTTAAGGTACTTGTACGTACGTTTAGAAAGAAGCTGATTTCAGTGAAGGTAAGGAACTGTCATATCTGTTCAAAAGCTTCCTGTGTCTTCTGGAAATAATTCTTTCTGCCTTTATTGCCAGTCACTGTGACACCGTGTCCCTTACCTTCCTCTGAAGGTATGCTTTTGGTAGTGAGCGCTCCAGCAGAGCACTTCAAGTCCTTTTGAAGGGTTTGCTGCGTGTGTGTGTCTCCGGCACTGATCTGTTCCAGGAAAAGAGTTTCTCCTCCTGGCTCGAGGAATAGTCACAGCTGCCTGTCATAAATACAGAGATTTATACAGCAGAAAGTGAGGCCAAATGGAGTGTAAAAGGATTGTAGCAGAGAGATGGAAAGCTGAGCTCAAATTGAGAGTGGTGTAAGGGAAGCATCCAAGAAACCAGCTGAATTAGAGGAGGACTGCTCTGCTGTTTTTCTGCTTGGGACGAAGTGAGCCTCACGTCAGGTATTTCCTCTGTGTACAACAGCCAAGGGAGATCTTTATTCACCTTTTACAGAAGGGGAATCTCTCTGTGCTTTCTGTGTGTGTCAATGTAGCTACTCTCTGGATGCGTGTCTGGATATCTAGACTTTCATAGCACAGTTACCTTCATGGAGATTATGGTCAAGAATATGGTACATTTAATTATCAAAGAAACTCTTATTTTATGGCCTGTTACCCACTCCAATTTTATGCTTGCTTCACTGTGCCTAGTGCCTGGGGCACATTCAGTGATGTTCTCAGTAGAGCTTTTTCCTATAGATGTTACTGATGCCTGTGCTGTTGGTAGCAGGTTTTGGAAATTGCTTCCTACCTCCATTATTTTTTTCTCTCTGTTCCCCTTTTCTCTATGTCAGAGTGGGATGATCTCTCAGTAAAGTTAATTCAGGCCCTTGAATTATGTCAGGCTGTGGGAAAGCATGCACTATGATCTATAAGGGTAACAAAAATTAGATGCAGATATAGTTCTGCATATCTAATAGTAAGAAATGACTGATTTAGTGATAATCTTGCCCATAATCATCATACAGTTACCACTTGCTGGCCATTCAGTCCAGTAATTAAAATGAACTGGCATTCCCCTTGCAGACTGGCCACACTGGTGCTGGTATCAGCATGGTGAGCAGGGCAGAGCATGACCATCAGACCCGTGGTGCTAGGTTGCTCGCCACAGTTGTTGCTGCCCCTCAGATGGAGGTCAGTGGTGGGGCAGATGCTGTCTGCGCCCTGCAGTGGCTCAGTTTCAAGGACTACCAAACCAGCTCATACTTTCGGTGTGCTGTGAACTGCACTTTTTTTGCACCGTGCACTGTATTCTGTTCAAATTCACAACAAGTCCTTAGAAGGGCCAACACCTAAGTGCAACAAACTCAAACTGGAGAGTCCACTGCAGATGATGCTGCAATGCTGCTGTCTTCACCCTGACTAGAAGTCCTCTGGTTTCCAATGTTAGAAGCAAGGTTAGAACTTAGAGTCACAGTTCATTTGAGTGAGTGGATAGTTGCTGTATAAAAATTGGACCTTATTTAATGATAAGTACATCGTAAATCACTTGGCAATTGGTATATCTTTGAGTAACTGTTTAAAGCAAAATTGCATGAAATTTGTAAATTCACATTACTTCTGGTTAGAGTTTGGCAAACACTGCCCTTATTCCACCTATATTTTTATTAATACTTAGTAAAGAAGCATGTTGATGAAAATGTTAAATCCCTGTTGTAAACATTTAGGTCCTTTCTGATAATTAATACCATCTGCATTTGGGAGGTAGGAGGTTTGCATGTGTGTTTCCAGGAAGGTGGGAGTCATTTGCAGGAGTGGAGAAGCATGATGTACGCTCACAGAGTTACATGTGTCCATATTGCAGTGTGGGTTGGCTAAGCACTTAATTAGAAAAACAAATAAAGCATGTCAAGGGGTATTTTGTATGGAATTACATCAGAGCATTAGCATCTCTTGCTTGCTTGCAAAGCTGTGAAACATTGGCTACATGAAGTGAGAGCGAGCAATATGGCAGGGCAGCATGAAAATTTGGGTTGAGTTGTAATTAGAAGTAATCAAGGGCTATTGCATCGATGTTTTGTATTTTATATGTTTTGATTTTATGATAATATTTGGGATGACTTTTTCAGTCATTCTAAATTGGAATTAGGAACGTGTAGATATATGTACATTTATAAAACATATATAAACAAATATACAGATATCACACATATATATATATGTATCATTTTGCAATGGGTGATTTTGGAAATAAGTTTAAATTTAAACTCCTTTAAGTAGGTTAAGATATTCGAGTTATCTGATCAGTGGAATACAGTCACTGACCTACATTTGTGATGAAATAATTTTTCTGAAAATGCTGTTGTAACTTTAAAAGGATCATTAATGGAACATATTTGGCAGCCTAATTTGCATTTTAGATAACTCAGAATTATTAATTATCATGTTATACCCAGGCAAACTTCTAATTTCTGCAGAGAAGTATCTAGGCCTTTACAGCTTGAAAGGAGAGAGCCAAAAACAACTATGTAGCAAGGGATAACTGTACAGGATGAAAGGGATTTGCTCTCCTATGGATTTCCTACTGTGCTATTTTGAATCTCTTGACAGGGTTACAGGGCTAGCCTCATTTCTTTCTCCCTGATCTATTTTTGGTTTTGGTCTTGGTCCTTTGCCATGTAGTGTCTCACAGTGGAATTTCAGGATTCTTTCATATATTTGTATATATACATAAAATATCTCCACAGTGAAAACATCAGGTTGGCTACGCAAAACACTGTGAAACCAAACCTGTTTTTTTCAGCGCTTTGTGCAGTGACACACAGGCAGGGATGTGCGTAGCTGCCTGGTGTGCATCAGCCGCTTTTCTCACCAGCAGATTAGCCAAGGTCCCTTTCCCATATCCTGTTGCTCTGTGAATGGCTTCTCTTCTAGGTGATGAGAACAGAAGAGGCCTTGTATTTTTCCACAGATTATTCTTCCAACTTAATTATTGTGCAGAGCATGGCATGCTGCTATTCCCAGAGATTGCTTGTGAGAGCCTGGAGAGTGCTCTGCCTGGCTCTGTTTGGTTCAGTCTGTCACACTGGTGGTTTGGTTCGGTTCTTTTTTTCTCACTCAGCAGAACTGTTGAGCAGGGGCTGCGCAACAGAGAAAACGAAACGGGACGACCTATCACTTGAGCTGCTAGATCCATTCAGTCAGTTTTGTCATCAGTGCTGTGATGCCTGCGTCCCTCTTGGAGGCCAGGGTGCAGAAACTGTCTCATCCCATCTCAGGAGTCAAATGCATAATCATGTTTTGGATAAAGGCAAAAATACAAAGCTCTTGCATGTATTCCTGGTCATATTTCATAATAGGCCCCATCAACTACTTTTAACTGCACATGACAAAATAATAGCTTGTGCAGTAGTTTTAATGCCACAGTTGGTGGGCTTGACATGAGCTTTCTTTAATGGTTCCAAGCCAGGCTCTGTCTCACAGCACATCTGAATTCCTCACCAGGCTTGCCAGAGTGCCATTGCGGGGTAAAAATTTCCAATGCAACCTGCTGTTTGACAAAGAAAGCCAGAGGTGTGGAAAAAGGTGGTGTTTTTTGGTTTTTTTTTTTAATAAAAGCAGTTGTGCAGCAGTTGAATTAAATATTGCTGAATTGGAACTGTATGACATATCTTTGCAAGAGACATTTGATATTTGTACTCATCTCCTGTGGTGCTTATTTAAATAAAAAAATGTTATCAAAATACTGCATGATACTCATAACCTTCAGCAACTGCTGAAAACATTGATTTTGAGCTTTGATCTTTCGTGAAGAATTATTCTGTCTGGGAATTGTGGGTTTGGCTGTTTCACTTTTTAACTCTTCATGTGATCTCTGTGGTGGGTGGGCATCTGTTCACTAGGTACTGCAGTTAGCCGGTTCCTCCCTTAGTCTTCTGTTCAGTTCTGTTAGTCCTAGAAAGTGATGGCTGACTTGCCTTGTTTCCTAGCTGGCTGCTACCAATACCATTTCCATCATCTGTATTGGATGGTTGGTTTGTGGTTCTTGGATTTTGGTTACCTGATCGGGTTTTTCAAATGAACACCAGCTAACTGGCAGTATTGCTCTGTTCCATCTGTCTTTAGGCCTTAAAAGTAGGCAGGCTGTCTACTGCTTGTCTGCCTATCTATGCTTAGAGCATGGACACGAACATTTCTTTGTTTGCAACTGTCTGTTTTACTTCTTTACTTGTGGCTTCATGACTGCAGACTTGATGGTAGTCTTTGTAGCTTTCAAATACTTGTGTCTGTAATTTGTGCACCTTTAATACTTTTTCACTGAACCTGTAAACTTCATCATGAATATTATAGTATGGCCCACCTTTATTAGAATGGCATTTCATGTGTATATACTTTACAATAATGGTATGAAATATTTAGAGTCTTTATGAAAAAATAAAATATTACCTGATAGCTTTATTTCTACTTTGGGCCCAACCATATTCTCTCTTGTAATCCAGTAATGAAATTTCCTCTGCTTTCAGCTGGGAATAAAAAAACACAAAACAAACAAAAAACCCCCAACAGATTGAAAACCTAACATCTTTTCGCTGAGCTTTCTTCCCTGAAGCATCTACGTTTTTTTAAGGAAATACTATTCAGTTTTTCTCCCTTGTACTCTAATTCTGTGCAATTTCTCAAAGCTTTCTGCTGTAGCCCCTGGCACCTTCACACTGCACCTCTGATACAAACTGTTCTTTCTCCTTGTCAAGAACTATATTGCTGCATATTTAGGACCTTTGAGGAGAGCCTTTAGCACCTTTCAGAGCATAGTTCCAGTGCAGTGGATCCCAAACTTTCCTAGTCCATAGACAACATAGTGGCAGTAGGCAGTTGCTGTACTTAGTCCATAGTTGGTCTCCGTTTGGAAGCTGGAGGTATTTACCCACCATACCTCTTTCTACATGGGCAGCATGGATGAGAGCTGTGTGGTCAGAGGACCAGATCGCTAAGAAATCACTGTCAGGTTCAGAATGTAGGTTTATTATTGATCCAAGACAGCCTGGACTATTCTCCTGAAGTGGATGTTCTTGAAAGAGCTGAGGCTTAGCAAAGAATATTGGTTCCATCTTACTGTTTTGTACCTCTACTGTTAAATCACCTTGATGTTTGAAGTCCTTTTCTAGGTTCTTTTGCCACTGTAACTAACTAAAATGCACTATGCATCTTCAAAGTCAGCACCTTCATAATTGTCACCAGCCTCCCTGTGGAAATAACCAGGGCCAACATTTTATGACTTAATACAAATATCTGTGGCATCTTGCTTTATTAATTTTGTTTAGCTGGAACAAGTTTCCATGCAGTGGTGCATCTCATGTTGCTTACTGTTGAAAAAATTGTGATCTCTTAAGGGGCACAATTTTGAAAAATAAGATTATTTGTAAAGAGTGGGTTATTTTTGGCCAGGTGAGTTCCCAGAGCCAGTTAAACATGTGACTGCTGGCACAGAATCATAGAATCATAGAATCATTGAGGTTGGAAAAGACCTCTAAGATCATCGAGTCCAAC
>NW_008794213.1:373547-397023 GCF_000699145.1 Aptenodytes forsteri
TCCCCCACGAGAACAAGGGCTAGCGATTGAGAGACTTCTGCCAGCCGCTTATAGAACGCTTCATCCGCCCCTTCATCCTGGTTGGGTGGGCTATAACAGACTCCCAGCAGGATATCTGCCTCGTTGGCCTTCCCCCTCATCCTTACCCATAGACACTCAACCGTACCATCATCACAATCGTTGAGCTCTATACAATCAAAACACTCCCTAACATACAGGATAGGAACAAGAGTCATCAGAAGGGAAAGTAGCATCACGGCCATCTCTGCTTCAGCTGGCTCAAGCTGCCTTGGTGCCTCCTGCCTCCCACTCCCCATTTAGTGCATATGTAGCAGCACTAATGAGGAGCTTACAGAATCCATTCAAGCACTACAACCAGAAGCAATATGGCCACAATAGCACAGCACTGCACTCTCTCTTAAGAGAGAGTTTCAAGTCTCCCTGGCAGAGAGACCGCACTGTTGTGGATAGAGGGGTTTCAGAGCTCAGCTGGTGTTGTCTTTGCAGCACTGTGCTGTGCTCAGGAGATGTACAAGCACTGGTCAACCTTAGGACATATGCCTTTGAAGGGTGTTAGGTGACTGGTTTTCTATTTGGACTGTGCAAAGAAGTCTAACTCCCTAAATAAACTGACTCATTAAATTATGCAATGTCTTTTGCCAAAAAATTGCATTGCTAGATCAAACTATTGATCCACTTACTTACACTTGTATCCTACTCCTGTCAGTAGTCTTGTCTTGATTATTCAAAATGCTCTGCCATATTGTGCATGCACTACTTAGTAAAAAAAACCCGGAGAACCCAATGGTATTCCCTACCAGTAACTCAAAGGACTGCAGTGGTGAGCTCTAACAGAGTTGTTGCTGCATGATGTTTTATTACTGGAGACAGCAACAGATAGGTTTCATTAATTGTGCAATTGTACAGATGATAAGTTAGGTTTTTACATATATTGGTCCGTTCGAAAGCATGGTGCGACTTTACAGACTTATTTTTTATTCCTTATTACAGGAATTATTTTGACTACTGCATTGCTGAACAGCCACTACTCGAGGTGAAACACAGTAGCTGCTAAACAGCTGGCAGATGCCTGTAATCAGCTGAACCTACAGGGGTAACTTAGGCAGGCAAAAATGTAATTACTTGGTATATTTCCTACACTGAACTAATTGTGCAGTGTGCAGTGTCTTACACTGGAAAAATGTCTCATCAATGTTCCTATCAGCATAGGTCTCTAAGGGTAGAATTGTATACAATTTATATAATATGAACACAATTACAAACATATATTAACATGTATAAAATTATTTAGAGCTCTTCCTAAAACTTTAATCTCAGTCCTTGCTTCAGTTCTTGTGCTTAGTTAATTCTGACTATAAAAATAGACCCTTTAGTTACTCAATATGAAAATCTGCTTATTTTAAAGAAATGGGTTTCTTTCAACATGCCAAAGCATGTTGAAAGAAATATAGCAAATGCAACAGTACACAACACAGAATTTAAAATAAATTTCAAAATATTAGAGATATGTAGGTTGGCTGGCAATAGTGACATAGCTGCAATAACTAAGTCTTTAGATTACATTGTGGAAGCCTAAGATATTAAGGCAGAAAGCAGGCTATCATTCTGACTTTCATGTAGATACGCAAGTGAACCAGATTGTGTGAAGTGACTACTGGCAGAATTTAGTCCACTGATTATAGACAATGCATTTTGGGTTTTAGTGGTAGTCAAAATAGTTGCACTGGGGCAATCGTTATGTCTCAATGTAAAGAGTAGGGTTGTATCTCTAAAGTTGTCAGAACTTTGAATGAACGTCATGGATTTTGTCTCTTACTAGTGTTTTAGCTGGCATTTGGACTTACTGAAAAATACTGCTAGAAGTTGCTGGAGACCCCGAAAAGAGAACAGAAGTAGTGTTCCTGTGATTGGTGCTTGTGTTAGTTCAGATTAATTTTTAAATAAAAATACCTACTGAGACAGACTTCGTTCACAGACATGCCTTTCCTCTAAAAACACTGTATTCACTTTTCCCCAACTATGCTTTTTCTACAGATGCTGTTGTTTTTCATAGTTTTTACCACTTTGCCCAATATAAAAGCCATAGTTCAGTAATGTCACACTGAAGTTTTGTAGGAATGGCTAGCAGAATATGGCCTGGTCCTGGCAATCTGATCCCCCTCGTTTGGGGATTTGTTTTAGAACCTGTTTTACAGATAATTCAATCTAAGAGAGATTCCCTGATATGTTCCTTATAAAGAACAATTCCTTCTGGAATCACACACTACTGCAGATTTTCTGTTTGTTTTGGTTTTTGGGGGGGGTTCTTTTTTCTTTTTCCCCTGAAAGGGTATCTCTAAGTAATTTGTGCTTACTTGTACTTTGATGGTTACATTTTGAACCAGGTATTAGGAAAGAGGTCAGAAAAACATTCAGGAGTATTTCTCCTCCTGTTAGTTCCCCATTTAGCTGCTTCAGGAAGCAGTCATTTATGGGATCTAAAAGTTTGTCTTAGTTTCATGGTCCAGTGTAATAGTTACTGAGTCTGCATGGGAATGACGGGAGCCTCCCTTTAGTCTGTATTCTGCAGCAACAGCCTCTCTCAGAGCTCCCAGGTGAACCATAGTCCCTCTTTCCATCCTCCTCAGGCTGTGATAGTATTGCCCTATTAATATGCTTTTCCTACATAAGTATCAAATTTTAATCCATGGAGATTCTGTTACATCTCAATACAGTTAATTTAACCACCTCGTTGGTCTGCCTGCTTCCTTTAATGCATAGCACTACCCCTGTGACCTTGTCTCTTGTTTTTTCCCCATGTATTTTGCACCTTGGAAATACAGTGCCCCACTGATTATTTTCTTTCTAGTATCCTTCTAATATGATATTTCTCATTCAGTATTCCATTCTAGTTCATCCCAGTTCCCCCTTCTGTATTGGTATACAAGCACATACCCATTTGGTCTGACTACCTACTTTCTATGCTCTGTTTAGATGGGACTTCACTGGTTCAAGCTCTTCTTTGTTGTTTCCCCCTGCAGCTGTCCTTAGTCTAAGTAATCTTTTGTTACTTCACCTGCAAAGGATGTGTACTCTTGAACTGTGTGATCTTCCACCTTGTCAAAACTCCTCAGTTCTTCGTTTTCTTTTGACCCATTTTTTATTTCTATGAAGTTCATCCTGCTTGCAAAAACTCATCCTGTTCCAAAATTACTAATTCAACACCACCTTTTTTTAAAGATCTTCAGTGAACTTGTGCTATCACCTCAACTTTCAAGTACCCCATGACGCAGTGTTTGACGCCATGTTCTTTTAAGAAGTGTTTCAGATTACTTCATTGAGGGAATTAGGATCAGATCACTGGTATTTAGTTTTGAAGGCAGGAGAACTATCTAATGAATTCGTTTGTGTAAGTTGTTAGGATTTCTTAGAAAAGCGTTTGTGAACAGCTAACATGGATACTTCATCAGAGCATTTGGGGCAATCACCCAAGAGATACTCAGTGCATCAGAACCTGGCCAAGAAAATTTTTGAAGGATTTGACATAGAAGGTTTTTTTAATTTTATTATTGTTATCTTCACATCAGAAACTTACATAAAAAAAGTGTTAACAATGATAAAGAAAACTATTCATTAGCATAACCTAATATGTACAATTCTTTACAGAGTCATAAAAATGAATATAACTAGTATTATGCTGTTGTTGCAAGAATGTATGTTTCACATCTATTTTTATTCATAAGTACAGAAAGGGAAAAAAAGGAGAAAAATTGAGAAGTTGTAGTGTACTGTGAAATTATATTTTCTTACTTACATTTCTGGTCTAAATAATTCTAAATACCTGCACAGTTATTATGAAGCTTTAATTTAATACCACATATCTCATTTTTAAATCCCCTCTTATAGACTTGTAATTTCGAGGATTGTTTCTGACATCATCCTATAATGATTTAGGAACTACTGATTTCAGGAGACTACTATTATCAGGAGACATTAGAAAATACTAAAATGGTTGACAAGTTATTGAATGAATAGGTGATTAATATTTTAATCTTTCTGTAGGTAGCAAAGCTTTGCCATGGAGTAATAAGCATCTGCCAGACTTTTGTATATATTTAGCTTGCTCATATACATATAGTAAAATCAACAGTGCTATATTTGCTTTTATTATGAGCCCCTTTTATACACATTTACACTTAGCATGATTCAGCACATATCTCTGTGATGTGAGTGCCATCTTTTCCTGTACCTGTGCGGTCTTTATGATACAAGACCTTTGAGACTTACAGGGTAGTGGATCATTTCAAAAAAGTAATCTCTAATTTTTGCTGTATTGGGGGAAAAGAAAGAAAAAGCCTGAATCTCTTGTCTGTGTTCTGGTAATGCATCTTGTGCCTTTAAGACCAGAGACTTCAGTGGAAAGTGGGCTAACTGGTGTTCGGTCCACAGGACCAAGCTAGAGCTGATCCAGGGTACTCTCTCCCAAAATGCACATAGTGTGGGCATCCTGAGCACCACCTCTTTCTAGCTGCAAGTCCACACCTGTTCGGCATTTTTCTTGCTGTTGTAAACTTAGTCAAATGCAGTCCTTGATTTGTCTTGCATCTTTGGGGTCAAAGAACATGCAGAGCCCACAGCAGAAGAAAGGAAAAATACAGCACAGAAGAGTACATGTCCTATTCCATACTTATTTCTTCATTTCTTTGTGCAAAAAAAAAGTGCAGTCAGCAAACACTTAAGAGGGGATTTGTGTACAGTTAAGAAAGATGTAATATGACATAATATGACATCTTACAGTAGTTGCAATTGACTCTTACTATTTTTTTACCAGTGAACAGCTTGCTTTGGGGCTTAACATATTGTCTCCCCTGTCTCATTTGTTTTGAAGCAGAATAAGAAATTACTGATGTGTTTTGTTTTCCTCTGTAATTCTCAGAATTCTCAATAACTCATTTAAATCCCACTCTTGTCTTTTCCAGGGCATAAAATTCTGCTGTTTGCAATCTCTTATAATATGTACATGGAAATAGCACCATTTCTCTTAAGATTGCACATTCTTAATTTGATGGACAGCCTTAAGCTAACCAGAACTGACAAGACATTCAAAGCATAAAACAGACGCACCAGACAGTTTGTAGGAAGGAGGACTTTCATTGTTTAAATGAAAGTTGGGATGAGTTTCTGAGTATTTTGGTAGCTATAGGAGCAAAAAAAAATCCCACAAAGGCACCTCATTCACTATTCAAAGAATAGCAGTCCATGATCCTTACCTATCATCTCTTTCATTCAAATAAAAAAAACCACAAACCCCTCTCTAACGAGGTAGAACAAAATATGACATTGGCAAAAGAGAAAGAAAAAAAAATTTAGCACAGTCTTCAAGATTGTGCTAAATTTTCTCTAAATTTGGCATTATAGCTGTAATATTCTAGCCCTTGTTATTCTTTTGCTCTTCTTTTCTGCTCAGAGTAGGCATGTTTCAGTTCCATTTTTATATCTATTTTTCTTCTTTTTTTATTTTCCCTTTATGCCCATTTATTCCTTCTCTTCCAAAAACATACTTGATTTATGTCTTGTTATCTCTTACCCTCCTCCAGCTTTGTGATTTAACACTTTGCTTTATTTCTGTAGTTCAGCTCAAATAAAAAAAACCACAAACCCCTCTCTAACGAGGTAGAACAAAATATGACATTGGCAAAAGAGAAAGAAAAAAAAATTTAGCACAGTCTTCAAGATTGTGCTAAATTTTCTCTAAATTTGGCATTATAGCTGTAATTCTAGCCCCCTTGTTATTCTTTTGCTCTTCTTTTCTGCTCAGAGTAGGCATGTTTCAGTTCCATTTTTATCATTATTTTTCTTCTTTTTTTATTTTCCCTTTATGCCCATTTATTCCTTCTCTTCCAAAAACATACTTGATTTATGTCTTGTTATCTCTTACCCTCCTCCAGCTTTGTGATTTAACACTTTGCTTTATTTCTGTAGTTCAGCTCAGTGTTTTTAAATGCTTGGCATTCACAATATTGTGAGTTTTTTCCAAAATAATTCTTTTGTATTCAAATGACGTTACATTAAAACAGAACCAGAAAACCTACACACAACAAGAAGATCATACAACCCAAGAAGTTATTAGTCATGTGCTCTCATGATATGTCTTTAAAAGCATCCTATTGCTCACAAAATTGGCATATTGTTCTTTCTAAGGTCCTGATCCAGCAACGAGGTTTGTATGAATCAGTTTGGAACACTACCCAAATTCCCAACCATGGAATCATGTCTCTATTTTTTAGCATACTCAGACTATTTTTAATCATACAGAGTACTGATTCTAACAACAAACTTGATTTTTAGGATCACTAATTGAAAATGAGTAGAGATTGGTCCTTTGGTCCTAAATCTTTAGAATTTCTTTGGCTTCTCTTGAAATCATTGACTGATGAATTCAATTGTTACATAGAATCATTAAACAGAGGTATATCCTCTTGTTTTCCTAATAAGTCTCTCGAGTGCAAATGTGACCGGAAATATTTTTTTAAAATCTTCCCTGAATTTCTTGTTTGATCAGTTGCTTAGTGACATACTGTATAGCTGGTTTCTCTTTGCAAAAATAATTTTCAAAGTTGAACAAGAAAATGGCTAGCATTCTCTCTCTCTTCTGCTTAAATTGCTCCTTTGCAACTTTGACAGTATTAAAGCTCTCAAGTGCCAACACTGACAGAAGATACCATGGCTCAAATGACCCTGCAGAGCGAAAATCTTATTATCTGCAGAGACAGCTCTTGCAAGTTGTAAAGCACAATAGGAGAAAAGTAAACGGGCTCCATGTAATAGAACATAGTTTCCTCAAGGCAAACACTTTCATCTTTTCAGGACATTTGACCAGAAGTGACATCATTCACCAACTGCTTCAAATATCTGCATGGAGAGGAAAAAAAGAGAAAAGATATACAAGAGGACATTTGTCAGGTCTAGCAGGCAATCCTTCTGGTGGAAAGGGAAACCGACTGAGATCAGTTTAGTACTAATGCAGTCATGTTTTCACTTAGCAGTACACAGGCAGCCAGAGCAACAGCATACACACTTTTTCCTCTCTTTATCTCCGGTTGCCTTCATTCATCTGGAAAAGGGCCAGGTGTTTCGGCAGTGAGTGAGACCCAAGGCCTCACAGGTTAGTCATTCAATTTAATTTGCAGCTGACTTGTTATAAGACTTCTGTATACTTCTTGACATCTTTGGGGCAAACTTTTTTCAGTGGCATAAAATAAATACGAGGTCCCATGCTTGAAATGAAAAATGTGTACCTGACACAGCTTGGGTCACCAAAAATGACTTGAATTTGCTATATAGGACCCTAAGTAATGCATTTCAGCATGATTTCCTAATGATGAGTTCATTACAGTGTAATATTTGGACAGCTGCTTGAACTTAACCTGTGTTTATTTTCTTATCTGTGATATGCCTGTGATCATACCTAACTGACATACACTGACTTGGGAACCTGGTTGTATCCATGGCTGTCCCCCAGATCTTAAGAAAGTCCCCTGAAGTTAAATTCAAAAAAGGCACTTAGAGGTTTTAAGCATGGGTGTTGCATTTCCTAGGTTTTATGCACCCAACCTCCCAGGAGCAAAATTCAAGCCCTCTTTGGAAGTAGCCTGTGTACAGCACAGGAGAGTGCCGTTTCAGTACCAAATAGATGTTGCAGTGTCTGTGCAGCATGTATAATAAGCCTTGGAGATACTACTTTGTCGCCAGCAGCACAGTTCCTAGGCTTGACAAGACCGAGCTTGAACCACTGGAGAACAGAGCCAGGACTTGGAAGACCCATGTTTTGTCACCAGCTCCGTCACTGGCCAGCGGAATGAACCCTCCTCACTAGCACTTGTTTATTGGCAAAGCTTTGTAGAGCACTTTTGAATTTTTACAGAAAACACTTTGACAACTAAACTAAAGCTGACGAGTGAGAGGTCCTGAGTTAAAAGCTGGAAGCGTGTTCCAGCTGCCAGAACATGCAGGAGCTCAGCGCATAGCTATCAGTCTTCAGTAAGCCAGATCCCATAAGAAGCACACTGTGGAGTACGTTTTATGGATATAACCAAATCATGCCACAGGAGCATGAGACAACAGCGAGTTCACAGTGGGCTGCAAAAGGAGCACGGCTGGGAGCCTGGGAAGGAGGCTGTCCCACTCAGACTGGGCAGTCTTCCTCCTGGGTTTTTACAGGAGCAATCTGAAAATGTGGTGCCCCTTGCTGAACTGAAGCCACGGCCTCATTTTGTGTCTCTGTAGTCTAAGAGCTGTACACTAGATAAGAAATGCTTCCTGTCTACAGCAGCCAGGCGCCAGACTGAGGCTGCTACACGCTGTTTCTCAGCCATGCCCAGGACTCAAATGAAGAAAAATTGCATTTAAGATCTGAAGATCCAGTCACCTAGCAACTATAGTCCCATCAAAGGTTTCAAACTAGCTTGGATTGTGTATCCCCGCAAGTCTTTATTTTTATGTATTTAATTACTGCAGCTTAAAAAGTATTAAGATTTTCAGATGGATTCTTGTGGGGGAACAAATACTAGAAAGGAATCACGTGTTGCATACAGCAAATGCAAAAAAATTGTGGACAACAGATTACTGTACAATGCTCTAATTGCACAACATGGCATTATACTAACTAATAGGAAAAGGGGAGAAAGCTGCAGATTTTTGGTTGATGTAGAGCAGCTTCAAGGGCTGATCACCTGGACTCTGTCAAGCAAGTAAATAACATGCACAAACAAATAAAAATATTGGTCATAATTTCTATAGAAATGATTTCAAGTGGCTTTGGCAACATATTCCAAGTCTTTTGTGATAGATAGCAGCTACTCATAATGCTTGGGAACAGTTGCAATGTCCAAAAAAACCCAAACCATAACAACCCACCTCAAAACCACAGAAGAACTGAGGACCTATTTATTCTATGGTGACTTACAATACGCTGTAAAAGAATGCAACAGCTACATCAGGAAAGAAATATAAGTGACATTTGCCTCTCCTCAGCACAAATGAATTTGTGGGATGTGACATGTAAGCCAGTTAGCAAGAATATTTTGACTTTTTTCTGGGTAGCTCATTGTGTCAGCTTTCCACAGATAGAAGTGACTGAGACCATATTATTATGTTTAAGGTATATGTTCTGCTGTGAACCTGTTACACACTCTGGAGTGCCATAATATAACAGCAAGAGAAAGCTACAGCTGAGATATCATCTCTCTCATATCTTACCTGAGAGGCATTCATAGCCTCTCGTATAGTGAAAAACCGTGGAGATCTGCCAGTTCTCTTGTGTACCTAGACTTGACTGATTAGTATGGATGACTGTGAAATTATTTTTGCTTCACATGTAATATTCTTCAGATATTGTCTTCTGTCTGCAATAGCCCCAGCACTTCTGTGGGCTTTGGACAGAGTTTGTTGCCTTATGTAAAAGTAACCTCCAATCACCTATCTGTAAGGTCTTGTTTGATATATGCAAAGATTGCTGATACTAACCTCAACTGGGCTTAATGGATACAAATATGAAACCATGAGAATAATTAATATTGTTCACACGCTGTCAAGAACCAACTCACTAGTGTGTATCAGTACACACAAATTATGTATAAAAACAAGCTTTGGATGGAGACAAATCAGGGCATTTTTCTTACTGCTTTTTTGAATTTCTGAAGTGCAACAGCCCAGTGCTATACTTGGCAAGTTTCAGATATTACTGTTGCAGTTGCACCAACCATTTCTAATAGACTACTGCTATGTGTTTAGGTCCTTTTTTTTTTTCAAAAATACAGCTTTTATGAAGTCATTCATTATTTGGAATGGTTTGAAGTGATTGAGAAGTTATGCTTGAAGGTATTTCAGCGTGTATGCTGCTTGCAGTATTTTCCATCCAGTCCTTTATTTCTTATTTCTAAAATTTCATATATCGGTGCTTTGTTGTATATTACCTGTAAGTCCTCTGTCTGGTATTTTTCCTATTCCCTAAAAATCAGCTGCCTTTCTTTTTTATTTAAAAAAATGCAGATAAGAACAAAAGTTCTTGTGCATAAGTACTTCTTTCTGTGTTCCTAACAAGTAAAAAATAAAAGATCCAGAAGTCTTGGTACATCAAAACAAAGATTTAATTTGTTGCTAATGTGAAAGGTAAAAATGATGGAATTGTGAGTTCCTTTCAGAAATTCATTAAGAAAGGCACAACAGCTCAGAAGCGCAAAAATAGGAGCCTGAATTAATGTCATAGATTCATGTCACACACCTGAGTGAGAGTATTGATGGGCAGGCAGTTGACACTCTGGGACTTCAGCAAAACAGATATTTGGTATCTTAGGTAATCACAGATATCTTTATCAGAATGTTTTTAAGCTGCAGTACTACGTAAGGTTTAGGATTCAAAATTTATGATTCAATCAGCTCTGGTTCTCATATTCCATCATAATTCTCTGCTACTTAATCTCAGAGGTAAGTGCTTCCAACACCAAATAAACGGCCAACGGTGTATAATGTGAGAGGGAGGTGCACTAACTGTTCTCCCAGTGCGTGTTTCCACATTAAAAGGATGTGTCCTTCTGAGAAAGATGCAACAAATGAACTTTTTAACACTGGGGAGCTCGATGGCTCTTGATGACTCTACTTTTGCAGAGGGCATTTTTTAGAAAGATTTATGGCATGTATTTTAAACAGTGGTTATAAATTGTGTCTTGTACTTTGGTTAAACAAGTATGCAAACAGAGGGAGAGACAGAGTAGATTTCTGCAATTACACGTTGTGCATGTACACGTCAAAAAAATGACTGTGGTTAATGGACATAGCATTCTAGATATCCTAAAAGTCTCTTTTCACTTGTATGTTGTAGATACCCCAGTGCTACTGTCTCTTCCTCAACAGTGACATCTGCTCTCATTCAACACGTTATCACTGAAATAACTAGTCACTAATCCCCTCTTAGAGTATGCTGTAGATTCAGGAGCAGTGCGAATGAAGACAGAAACCGAGACAGAGTGATTTCTGCAATTACACGTTGTGCATGTACACGTCAAAAAAATGACTGTGGTTAATGGACATAGCATTCTAGATATCCTAAAAGTCTCTTTTCACTTGTATGTTGTAGATACCCCAGTGCTACTGTCTCTTCCTCAACAGTGACATCTGCTCTCATTCAACACGTTATCACTGAAATAACTAGTCACTAATCCCCTCTTAGAGTATGCTGTAGATTCAGGAGCAGTGCGAATGAAGACAGAAACCACGGAGAATAGCAAGGCAGAACAATATTTTCTTAGTGTGTGGCATAAACCAGTTAGGACAAAAACTTAACAAAAATAAGAGAGGGACGTTTATTCAAAATGGGAAAATTTGTTTGGCTGTCTTCTCTGGTAGGAGGGTGTGCTTTTTGGGATGCAGTCAGGAACTAAGGAGATGTTCTCTGATCCTGTGTTATGCCACTTCAGCAAACGGAGGGAGCAGATGTAGTAATTAAGTGTTCTCAAAAGGCTGTGAAGTGAGTTGATTAAGTGAATTACTAAACTTAACAAAACCATGTCAGGATCAAGAGGCAGTTGTGCATTCGCTTTTATGCAGTCTTGTGCTGTAAATAAAGCACTGATCTAATGGTAACATTTTCAATAACAAGAAAAAGAGAAACGATTTTTGTTTAAGCTTGTAAAAGGTCTTGTTCATGATATCAACGATTTTCATAAACAGCACAGTCTTGCCTTGCTCTTCAAGGGTTTTAATGGTGGAAGCACTGACTTTTGGTAAGCTGTTTATGACTCACTCCTTAGAGGCATGCCTCACAATAGACATTCATATTTTACAATAATGCATTTCATTGCCATATCTCAAAGTATTTTGACAGAATGAGTAAATGTTACATTGTCTTCATAACAGGAACAACAATAGTGGCACAGAAATTACTTGCAGTAAAATTCAATTAATAGAGAAAACTGGAAGTAGAATTCAGGCCCTGCATACCTCTCATCTTATCAGGTATCTGAGGGTTAAGACAAACTGCATTGGTCTTGTCTTTTCTGCAAATTTCAACCTTCACCTGGAGATGCTCGCCACATTTCCTACATATTCCACTCTTCTCTACTTCATGGGATATTGTGAGAACTCATGCTGCTGAGAATAAATCGAATATTGATATTAGCCACTAAATTATAATCCTGGGAGTGGTAACTATTGAAATCCCGTCTCAGTCCCATTCACACCACAATCCCAGCTTTTAGAAAGCACAATGAAGTTCTGAGGGAGTCTCCTGAATTTTTCTTCTCTGGTAATTTATATTTCTCATTTAGTCTACTTCAGTTGGGTATTTCAATATCCATCCACATGAATGCCACTTTATAAAAAAGTCTTCGAGTGATCCAGAAGTCATTTACACCTTTATGAAATAGCCACATTTTTCTATGAGGCAATTTTGTCAGACAAACAGAAAGCTACTGCACAATGAAAATCAGCCTCAGGTTTGAACCATCTACTATGCAACTGTTTACCTGATAGCAGAATTAGTCTGCTGAGTAAGCAGAATCCTCTCAAAAGGCAAATAATAACACGTAGAAGAATTTTTCACCATTTGTTTGAGAGAGGGCAAGTGCATGCATGAATGCGCACATGAGGATTCTTACTTTGAAGGAAAAAAAAGTGGAGAATAAAATCTATCTGGAATAGAGAGAAAAGTTTCAAGAGACTCTTCAAAGAGTCCCTCAACTAATCCCAAGGGACACTCAAGAAGTGGGAGATCATTCTGGGGGGAAAAAAAGGAGATCTTTAATTGAACTCTTCAAGCCCTGTGTATGTGCGTGCATGTTACATGCTTCTTAGCTCCATATTTATTTGCTCACTCCTTGATGGGCATTGCTGTATTGCACAATTTGAGTTCCCTACCAAAACTAACTTGAGACCCAAGAAAGTCAATGGAGAAAAAAACAGGAGAGACAGAAATTTGGTTGAAATACCTGCTGGTGTTGCCAGTCCTTCTTCACTGACTAGGCAGCCCACAAGAACTAGCTCTCTGTGTTGGAAGACTGCCTTTAGTAACACCCTCTAGAGCCAGCACGAGGAACCATGCCAGAGTTCATCCAGTGATAGAAAGTGTACCCTACTAAGGACTAGACAAGCTCAGGATGTTGGTACTGAAGTGCAGCAGGTATGCAGAATGCACAATATAAGATTCAGTGACAACAATAAATAAATTTAAAAAAAAAAAAAAAGGGCTTTCATGACCCTGATGCCCTTTTTTTTATTCTGGCTGACCTGTAATCTCATTATGGAATGAGAGAATAACACTGTTTGAAAGAGGTTGCAGCATAAAAATGTCTTTGAGTCACTTTGTGTTGCATTAAGTAAATTGTTTCTTTTGGTAGTTCTGTAAATAGAAGGTGATGGTGAAACCTGAAGAGCACTCTTTTTGCTACTAAGCAGTAGTATAGTGAATGATGTAGGAATGATTTTAAATTAAATTCCTTGATATTTCAGCAGTTCTGGATGCCTCAGTACCTCTTCAAAGATGCTTAATTTTAACAGCAAGTCTCTCAGTCTTTCCTGGAGTTACAGCACATAATGTGTGTAAGTTATGTATGTATGTATGTGTGTATATAGAGGTACATACTTACATATTAAAATGAAAGGGACCAGGAAATGGCATGCATTTGAGAAACCTAGAAAGAGGGATGTATGTAGGTTGCAACTGGGGAAAAAATAGTAATTAAGCAGAAAGCGGGTTGTGGAGGGAAGGAACTCTTACCTCAGGAGACAACCTGCCCTACTTTCTTTTCTCACATTTTGAAATGTATGAATCTTTTACTTGCTTTATCACTTTTCCTGATTCCCTGCAGGCCAGAGCTGACAGCTAAGCCTCTGTTTTATCTTAAACTGTTCAAAGCATGTCGGAAAATTACTTACCCTGCTGAGTCTGAAAGTGGCTGCATGATTGCAGGAACCCACCTACTGGTTACCCCCAGTCCAGGTGATCATTGTTGCTTAAGTGAAATCGTAACGATAGTCCCAGAACAGCTGGCAGATTGTTACAATATATGGTCTTTTACTGCTTCCAGTTGAAGACCAGAAACTGAGTTGGCTCTTTTTTATTTTCTCTAGAAGTAATTATTTATGTCTTGGGCCACTCTGATATCAGTGCATAAAGATAGTATTAGTTTTTCACCCTGTGTTATTAACAGCTGTTTTGTATATGGACAAGGTCAAGCATTTGGACTGTCTGTAACTGTCTTGACTGTTTATTTTGTGGGCGCTCTCTCTACTGCCTTTGAATACGGCCTTTACAAATCCTTTCTATTTTTATTCCATTGCACTTCTAAGAATTAGCTTTAAAATACACTGTTGTCACTACACTTCAGCATGATAAAATGCAGGGATAAGGTGTGTGTGGCCACATTCGTGTCTCTAAAAATAGGATTCTACTGGAATTGCTACAGTAATTTCATTTTAGTAGGCTTTAACTTGTGCTGAAAATTGGTATACCTCAAACAGTTCTCTATGATGAAGCAAAATAAAGCAGGATAGGAATTGCAGACTGTTTATGCTCAGCCTGTATCATGAAATTATATGCTCATGTACTGCTTTTCATCTTCAAAGTTTTACCATCTGTATTACCACCTCTGAGAAGTGACGTGAGTAACTGATATATGAGAGTCCTAGGTTGAAATTCTTCTGGCTGATGACACCTGAACCTGCATTTTGGAGTTCTCAGGAGGAAGCCGCAACACCATTCTTCACTGGTGTTAGTTCTTGTGAGATAACTGCTTCTTTTTGGGTATCTGAGGAGAAAGAAAACACTAATGCTAGGCATAGCTCCCTTTATTGTCACAGGGTATCTTTTGATTTTGCACTGGTGAGAATGTTTGCAGGGAAGTTGTTGTTGATGTCCTGTTAACTAATAACAACCAGGTATGAAGGTGAAAGTTAGAGGACTTGTGAATCTGTGAAGGTCTGGAGAATCCACCCAGAATGAATCTTTGAATTCTCCCCACCATACTGAGATCACAGGAGATGGAGACGTATACTGCCATTAGTTACACACATCAGAAACTTCCTTCTTATTTTTGTAGGGTGAAACATTTCCCGAAGGCTCTCCAAAATCAGCAGGGAGTTTCCGGATGTCATTTTGGATCTTTGCTTACCATACTGGCTGAATTCAAGCCTTCAACCCTAGTCCTGTTAGTCAGTAAGCATCCTCTACAACAATGTCAGTGGTTTTGTTTTTTTTTTAAATTTGTGTTGTTGGCACAGCTGGACTCATTATGTAGTGCAAACAAGGGCAGTGGTCTCCTCTTCGATTTACACTAGCAGATCATGCAACAGTAGAGATGTACTAGCTTGAAATGTATACCTTGAATTAAGAAATAAATGTCAGTTATATGGTCTTTATGAACTATTTTAGGTGCATAGGAATTTAACATGAATTGTGTTACTCGCTGTAATGTCTTTCTTTGCTCTTATTATACCCAATTTTGGCCAATTTATGTGCCAGCTGATTTCTGAAATTTTTGAATTTATGAGTCCCGTGAATCCTTATCATGATGCTGTGGTAGTAACTAGAGTAAATATGGCGAATGAGACTGAAAAGATACTGGGTAAACAGGCCTTATTGCTTCCTTTCTAAACAAACACTGCATTCCATTGCAGAATTTACCATCTGAAGACATGTTTCAGACATCAGAGATGCGGTGAGATGTCTTAGATAGGGAGGTTGTGTGCAAGCCACTGTCGAGTTATTTAGCTTAGGTAACTAACTTTATCACATATTGTAAAAACATTAAAAAGAACCAGAAGGGCAATTGGGTCATTTATGTGTCCTTCATTAAAGCACTGTTCATAGAAGTAATTCCAAAGTAATTCATTGTCTCTCCTTATAACACTGCAGTGGGGCTTGGTTTGTGCCAAGGGCCATCATTTGAAAGCACTCAGCACCTTCTGAGAGATCTGCTGCAGGATAGTATCAACAATTTCGATGATTTCTCAAAAAATACAGTATGGTCGCTAATAGTATAGATATGGGAAGAGAGGCAGATTTTCCAAGTGTAAACGGCACAATATGAAAGCTTGGGGTACCCAGGCACACATTTTGATTTAGTCACAGATTTTGTCAGTGCCTTGCTTCTCAACTATAAAAAAAAGGGACAATAATATCCCGACTTTACGAAGGCATAGGAAAATAATTTCGGTTTTCTGGGCATCTCGCAGTTGAACATTTGTGTCAAGATACTGCTTTCCTTATTAGATGGACAGATCTGCCAATGGGCTGATGAAAGAACTGATACTGAATGAAAGTGATAAGCTACAGATTATCGTAAGAGAAATTAACTTCAGCAGATGCAAAGTTCTGTATTATGCAATATTGCTTGCCCAGACATGGGCTAGCTGCTATAATTGTTTCACTGCAGTTGGTTTGTGGGAAGGGGTATCAGTGACATGGCTAGTGAGGCAGAATTTTTAAAGACAGTGCGCTTTTTTTTTTTTGCCTTTTTTTTTTAATTTTGCTGAGTAGAAATGTAAAATAAAAATCTGTATTTTAAAATATTAATTTATTTTTCTTTCTTTTTTACAGCTTGTGGCCAATGCAATCCTTTTTGTCAGTGTAAATTTGTATGGGGTCTTTGTGAGGATTTTGACAGAAAGGGCTCAGAGGAAGGCATTCCTTCAGGCCAGGAACTGCATTGAGGACAGGCTGAGGCTGGAGGATGAAAATGAAAAACAGGTCAGTTTCTAAGCCTTATTTCTATTTCTCTGTTTCTTCTGAGATGACTGTAGTTATGTGAACCACAGGTCAGGACATTGTCGCTGAGTGCATGAGAGGGCATGTGTGTGTTTCCATTGCAAAGGAAGGGTGCTGCCTCCCGCCACCTGCTTCAGCTCTTCCTCCCCAGTGCATGCACACTCTTTGCTCTTCATCTGCAGCTCACACAGAAGGTGCAGGCTGACCCCGCGGCTACTGTCAGCTCCAGCACCAGAGGGGATGTATTTTAGGGCTGAGGCGAAGCTAACATACTGTTGCAATCTCAGATCCCGGGGTTTTTTCTGCATGGATGTTTTTGGGTTAGATATGCTGTAAACACTTCTGTTCTGGCTGTGTGTGCTATAACCTGTTTGCATTCATGACACCTATAAACAAAAGTCTACGTTTTGGGGAGAAGGAACTGCACTGATATACATGAATAACTGTGATAACAATCTATTCCTTTTCTCAAAAGCCACCTTAGTAGTTTGATGGTTTATTTCACACAATTTTATCAATCAGTCTTCCAAACAGATTTGGAAACAATGAGAAAAACCACTATATTGTGGAGCTTGCTGTTGTTACTCACAGGTCTGAATCTTAAACCTACTAAGATCTGTTAATCTGTAAGGTTTGGACTAGATTTTTCTTTCTGTCTAGGTGATAGTAGAGGGCCATGCTGGAATACATGGATATAACTCAATTGACCTCTGTGGAATGATGGCAACTTATGCCAATAAAGGACTTAAGTGGTATTCAAACCTTGCTATACAAGGTATCGGTGTACCTCGCACACTTTTACTTCCCTTCACTTGCAGTTTCTCTAGCAAGTCTATTCCTATGTGTGAAATAACACAGGTCCTTAAGTACTTTCTGTTACGAATTGACTGAATGCATTTTTATGACCTGAACATACTCTGCAATAAGTAGACGTCTTCTTTGAACAACTGCATATCTTTGCTGGCTTTGTAAAAATGGTATTAGGATCAAAGCCTTTAGGTTTGATTCTGGTCTTTTGTAATCCAAAGCTGCAGATTTTCAAAGGCATAAATGTGTCATAAGTGAATTTCCATGGGGTTTAGGCAACCCTGCCATTTGTGCCTTTGAAAACCTGCTTCTGGGATCCAACATGAAAATAATACTGATTTTTGTGTTTCTCTAGTTAGCACATTAGCAATCTGTCTTATTTTATATTTTATCCATGCATATAAAAACACAAGAAAGCAAAAACATTACACATACGTACCATTATTGTTGATAGTATACCTAGAGAGTCCTGCAAATGTTTTTCCAATGCAGTATACAGGTCAGTGAAGAGAATACACTTTTCTCTTACATTTGTGAAATTAACTTTATGCAACACAGTGTAAAACTCAATACAGTGGTGAAATATGATAATTAGCTGTCAAAAGTACCACCCAAATACTTTCTGTGGCTGCTCTCACACTACATTAGAATACCTCTAAAACCAGGGTGAGAATTAAGACATGAGTACAGGCTACAAAATTATTCTGCAGTTGCTGTGGCGTAACGTAGCACAAGTTTCCAGCTGGCAACACTCAAGAGTGTTTGAGAGGAAAAGAGACATTGCTGACCCAGTTCAATTTTTGTGATCATTCCTGTATTTTTGTTCTCTGAAGTACCAACATTACATGTTAAAAAAGACTGAATTTTTTCATTAGACTTTCTTGTCTCATTCAAATGCTCTGACCTAAATACCGTAGCCCTTTTACATTGAGAATTGTAATCCAAAATGGTAAAACCTTTCCCTGGTATTTCTGTGCAAGTCTCTAACAGGAAAGGAAAGAACATGCTCTTGCCTTTTGAACATACACAGCCTTCTGGAGTTAAAAGTGTTGACTGTGTGAGACAGATACCACAGCTGAAACTGTAAGTGAGATTTCTTCCTCTGTGTCCTACTTACAGTGATTCTCCTCATATGGAATGCATTTGTAGTAATAGTTCCACGTGATAATTTTGATAAATCTATTTTTATGAGCAAGAGCAAAGATCTCGTGTTGTAGCATTTTTGGAGTCATCATGCAGGAGTTTGCAAGTAGGCTTTGAAAGTGTTGCTGGGGAGAAGGGGAGCAGACGGACTCTGTTTATTTTAAAATTCAGTTTAATGTTCACACTGTTATCTGTTCACTGTGGTCACAACAAATAACAGGCCTCGATGGTAGCATCATCCATTTGTTACGTTGCTGAATGTTAGACTACAATTCCAGAGTAACACCAGAAGCAAAGGCCAAGAACCAAATAAGTTTTAGACCATGAGCGAATAATTATAATCATTCACTCAGGATAAGCTGCTTCTCTCACTGTTTATAAATCTCAGCAGCAAGACCATCCTCTGCAGAGCAAGCAGTTAAGAATAAATATTGTGAGGTGGGTCCTGTTCCCTGGAACTGCGCTTGTTCTGTTCCTGCTCAGTCACAGCACCTGAGCACTTCCCCTTTACTCCCACTGCACCATCCCTCTGTGTCCACTTCATTAATTCTAGATCATCCTTTGTCGATACAGCAAGCAAGGCATTGTCACCCTGCTCCCTGGAGGGCTCCCAGCGTTAGATGTCCCTACTGATACTGAGAGCAGCCTCCAGGCAGTGCTTCACCCCTTCCCAAGTGAGCAAGCAAGGAGCAAGCAGGGATGGGGAATGGGGGATACGTTCAGTGTAGAGAAAGAAGTAATCTGCTGCTGACTGAGGCTGCTTGCCATCTGATTCAGAGGAAATCAGTAAGGAAGTTGTGGCTCACCATGTATTAATTCCCAGTGTGGCGGCTCCTGAAGTGGTGCCGTGCTCCAAGGAAGTGCTAGCATTGTAATTCTGAGGCCATCTTAATTTGAAGTGCAACTGGGCCACTGTAGACTCCCATTTTCCATTTTTCTAGTCTCTCTTTCAGCATGTGTATAGTTTTATCCTCCCCACAGATTTGTGATGGTGCATTTAACTCTAATTATGCACTCTGTGAAACAGAACTTCCTTTTATTTGTCTTAGACTTGTCTGATGACTTGATTGGGTGCTCTCTAGGTCTTGTTTTGTGATAAATAATGAGTAATCATTCTACAGTAACCTTTTCCATGCCACTCACAACACTGTAGACTTCTCTCATAACCCTGCTCATCTCTCTTTCCAATCTGAAGAATTGTAGCCTGTTTAGTCTCCTGATGTGTGGAAGCTATTTCCTACCCCAGTCTTGCCAACTTTGTAACAGATCTTACTCATGTTTCCCCCCCAACAATAAGAATATTTTTATGCATATTCATGCATTGGATTTGGAGATGAAGCATATGATTTCCATCAGTGAAATGCACTTGCTGCAGCACAGGGTGAAAAGTGCCTGTTGTTTTCATATGAGGAAGGATGGAAAAATGTTTGACTTCATGCAAACCTCCAAAGCCCACAAAAACAGCTTAGATATCTTCACTGTTTTTTAATTGCATAATTACATGCAAATATGTTTGCAGAATAAAGACCATCTTTCAAGCAACTTGTTTAGATCTTTCCTTCCCTCCTAAATGTTACTTTTGTACTTGCTCACAATTAGAACATGATGGTGGGAAAACAACTGGAGAATAGCCAAGTCTCCAGAATGGGGGATTGGCTATCTTGAAAACTATTCGTGAATTCACATTTAGTCTGTCAGACCACTGGGACTGGAGAAATTTATTTAGTGGTGGCATCCATCTTTCATGAAATAGTTGTGTACTCCACTACAATGCATGAAATTTAAGTTTGTTACAGGCTTTAACATAAGAAGCTGAAGGAAGCACTAAAAACTACAAGGAGTTAGGAAGCACTGGGCTGAGACAGCCAGCTCTGTGGCTAGCTTCAGGGCCAGAAGCATGGCACTCCAGCTAGTCTAATTAGTTTTGCTGAGAGGTAGGGTGGTTCTCTTTGCTAGTACGACACTGTGCTACTGCAGTAATGCTGGTTCTGGGAGATAGACCAGCACCTCGGTGTTGCTTTGCAGTGCTTCCGTACATGTTCACCAGATCATTTGAAGCTAGCTAAATTCTCTTTATGCAATGCTGAATTGTGCATACAAACGTCTGTGTGTGTATGTGTATGCATTCCAAGTGTCTGCTGCATTTTAGGGCAATATCCTTAACATTGTGTATAGTAACTGGAACATCACTGAGTCAGAGATTTGATTAATAACTTTTCACGGAAAATGAAATGGTTTCAGCAAAAGATACCATGAGTCTCAGTGCAGAATACTTTGAAGTGCTGCTTAGGGTGTTTTGGGTTCAAATTCCCTGCTGGGTTCAGATCCCCCTTCAAAACAATTTAATCTAGATATTATACGTTTTGGATATGTGTACTACCTCCTGTACCTTTGGGTAAAAGGATGACCCGTAGCAACCCTCCAGTGGTTTTGTCCGTTATGTTTAATTTCAAGCATTTATGAAAAAAGGAAAAAAATACATTATGTTTGAATAAAGCAGTCCATGTTGGACTTTCATTTTGGTAATGGATAACAGGTTGCTGGGGTTTTTTTCTTCCAGTTCAGCAACCAAACTGAAGAATTAGTTATTTGCACAGCCTCAGGCAGAAGTAATTTCTAGGGTGCCTGACAGCATGCTTATCAATGCATAATCAGGTTCTTCTCATGTTTCCCATATGTTTTCTTCTCAGAATCTTGCTTTTTTTTTCATTGCAGTGCAGAAGAAAATATGAAATTTATCATTAAAACACAGGCCCTCTTTCCATAATCATTCATACTGGCTCTGTGCATCAGCAAATCATCCTGCAGCAAAAATTTCATCTGGATCACGTGTGGGCACAAAAACATGTTCTTGTCAAATTATCTAGTGTGCAACAGGGAGGTGATCCTGATTTTACACAAATCGCAGGGCGAGAGATGATACCTGATCCTCTGCAAAAGCTAGCCAGTGCAATCTTTAAAAAACGTAGGTGGACTAACTAATTTTAGCAGACCCGGTGAGCCTGTACCACATTAGCGCTGTGTTCTATGTTACAAGGAGGCTTAAAATTGAATTTATTGTGTCATCGAACCACAGCCTTAAACAGGGAAGTCCACCTTCAAAAGTCTATTTGTTCTTTTCTAGGATCAGGGAAAAGAGAAAATAAGGAGTCTTACAATTTCAGGCTCTCAGTTTGAACTGCTGGGCTTCACGCCCACTTGTGCAGGCTGGCCAGCAGTGCCTCTTAGTCAAATAGCAGCAGCAGCAGAGATGGGAACTTGTCCTGCTCTCTGCTTCATTTGCCACCTTTGGCTGCTTAGATCCTTACACAGAGCTGAACTGTTGGCTACCTTTATCCTGCTATGTGGCACCCCTGGTCTGTCTTCCACCTTTCTCAGGTAAAAGGAGTTGTGAAGAGGCACATTTCTCTCTCCCACACAGCAGTAATTGCCCAGAAGCTTTCCACTGACTAGCATCTGTTAGTCCCCAGTCCTGCAATAGTCATGCACGTGTCTATCCTTAATGCAGCAAATAATAAATCTGAGGGCTACTCAGGTTAAATGCAAACCTTCAGGTGGAAGGGTTCAGCTTCGACCTGAAGCCATTAGGAACTGCTTGTTACCCCTTGCAAGGCAGGGCATAGCAAACAAATAAATGTGTTCTAATTTTACAGCTCTATTGCACCTCTTTTTATGCAGAATAAACATCTCATCTGAATGCGGTTAGTGGCAGAAGCTGCATTGTTTGGCATACCATTGGGATTCTTCTTACCTAACTTTGGCCAAGTATAAGTGAGGCTTGTAATCTAACCTTTTAACGTATAGGCAGTAATCCTTAGTAGTAATAGACGCATACAAGGGTAGTTCATCCCTTCTATCCTGAGCACCTGGCTGAAGATGAGATGAGGTTTTTCCCTGGGAGTGGTTACAGGGGGACACCGAAGCTTAGGGCTACACAGCCGTATGATAAGAGAGAGGTGCCTTGCAACTGGACTTGAAATGTCAAAGCGTAGAAACCCAATATCACACAAAAAAACATACAGTTGTAAATCATACAAAGTACATATATTTTAATTGCATTGTAATTGTATTACTCTATCCACGTCCCTTTAATTTGCAAAATGTAACATATGGTATTATAGAAAAAACTATAAAAGCCTTTAAAAAGCCACACTTAAAACAGCAGGCCAGATCAGTACTATAACAATTTGGTTTAACTTTATTTCACCCCCTGAAAGCTTCCTGATGTTAGTATGTCAATTAAATCGGTTATTAGCCATTTTGTTTTTTGACACAAGGAGTGAACTATGGCAACTGAACAGATTTCTAAACAAGAAAATAGGGCATACGAACTTTGGTTTTTAGTATAAGTCTATGTGGTCACTAATACTCAATCTAACAGGGGGATGTATTGTACTGCTCTTTGTTGCAATTTGTTTTTCCTCATAGTTTATTGGGTTTGTGTGGCAAGGTTTTGGGAGCAGGGGGGCTACAGGGATGGCTTCTGTGAGAAGCTGCTAGAAGCTTCCCCCATGTCCAACAGAGCCAATGCCAGCTGGCTCCAAGACGGACCCCCACTGGCCAAGGCCGAGGCAATCAGCGATGGTGGTGGCACCTCTGTGAGAACATAGTTAAGACAGGGGAAAAAAAAAAACCCTGCACAACAGCAGCCAGAGAGAGGAGTGAGAATATGTGAAAGAAAAAACTCTGCAGACACCAAGGTCAGTGGAGAAGGAGGGGGAGGAGATGCTCCAGGCGCCGGAGCAGAGATTCCCCTGCAGCCTGTGG
>NW_008794213.1:397413-423986 GCF_000699145.1 Aptenodytes forsteri
GAGGAGTCCTCCCCCTGAGGAGGAAGGAGCAGCAGAAACAACGTGTGATGAACTGACCCCAACCCCCATTCCCCGTCCCTCTGTGCCGCTGGAGGGGAGGAGGTAGATAATTTGGGAGTGAAGTTGAGCCCAGGAAGAAGGGAGGGGTGGGGGGAAAGTGTTTTAAGATTTAGTTTTTATTTCTCATTACCCTACTCTGATTTGATTGGCAATAAATTAAACTAATTTCCCCAAGTCGAGTCTGTTTTGCCTGCGACAGTAATTGGTGAGTGATCTCTCCCTGTCCTTATCTCGACCCGGGAGCCTTTCATTATATTTTCTCTCTCCTGTCCAGCTGAGGAGGGGGAGTGATAGAGCAGCTTTGGTGGGCACCTGGTGTCCAGCCAGGGTCAACCCACCACACATAGATGTATGTATGTCATATAGTCATGCCACCTACATTAAACTCTTACATGTTGTAATGGATGCTGGCTTACATTGAGTAGAGTAGACAAACATAAATAGATAAGTTAAAAAATAGTAGTTGTATCATTCTAAAACCTGTTGGTGCTTTGGCTGTTCGGAGTTTTGAAATAAATACTGGGAAATTTCAAATATGTTCTGCTTCAAACAACTGTCAATTAAATATACTGGTATTGTTTGAGTCTTTGTGAATTTTTCAGTTTATTTTTCCTACTTGCTCCGTGTATTTTCCATTAGAGAGAATGGAGGAGGAGGGATAAATAAGAGCATACAAACCTGTCATTAGATGATTAAAAATACACTACTATACAGTTTTCAACAGATAACATCATGGATAACAGTTGCTAAGGCAAATTATCATAGGTAAGAACACTGGCTGTAGTGCATCAGATCCTTAAGTGAAATAGTAAGACAAATACTTCAAAAGTACTTTCTTATGGCTGATTTCTAAATTTAGAGCAATATCCATGACAGCAGTGCTGTGTGGACACTCATGCAATGTTTTTATGTATTTTGGTAGGATGCCACAGTATAAAGTAATGCAACCTCAGGAATGATTCCCTCAGCAGTAGGACTTCATAGGGAGCTTTAAAATGTCATTAGGAAAGTTCTCGTACATGTATTTTTATTGTTGTCCACAGAACTGTTTTCACTTCTAGAAGTGTCTTAATTATAACAAAAAGCTAGCTAATGCTTTAACACAAGCTTGACACAACTTTTCCTGTGCCACTCTTCAAACACAAGGCGGTTCCACCACAGACCAGCAGCTCTGCCACTTTCGTGCTTCACATTACAGCAGCTGGCCTAGCCACATGTGCAGTTTGCCAAATGGTTCCAGAGTTGCTACATTACTGCTTAAGCACAGATTATCTCCATGAACAGGATACTGAGCTGGGCACTTTGCTTTCATTCCAGTGTGCGACAGTATACGCTGTTTGCACACACGTACTCTCATAGACGTTTTGCCTGTTCCTCTTGGTCAACCTTCTGTGAAGGAAAAGAGCTAGACCACATCCCATTAACTGGCAAGAAAAATAGATTCTAAGGTAATTTTTTTTTTCGGGTTTGCCATTCTAGAGTGAACTTCCATCTGTCATGTAATTTAAATTCTTTCCAAGGTGTCTGTTCCCTGTTACCTCTTCAATATAAACTGATTTCATTTGGAGTTTAGCTTCCCTTCAGGCACATTTGCTTAGGAATTTCCCAGTTTGACAAGGTAATAAGGAACTAAATCTGAGTCACACTTGTTATTTTAAGTGAGTGAATACACTCATTGCTTCCTTACCATGTTTGTGGTTGGTCCTTGTTTTTTCTCTTTGCAAGGCAATGAGATTTTCTGTTGATGGGTTAGGCTCTCTTCCCTGCTCTGTGAAGACAAAATGAGGGCAAGTAGCAAAGGACAAAGGCTTTTAGATTTTTCTAATCTAGATTAGAAAAATTCTAGATTTTTCAAAGCAAAGTATTCTATCTTAATCTCTGGAGATTTTGGCATCTATTTCATTTTACTGTTTTGTGCTGTGATTTGCTTTCATATTGCTATACTAAAGGCATCTGTGGTTTTTGAAAAAGGAAATGCTAACTGCTTACCACTTAATAAGTTTTAGGTTCTAAAATTATTGCTTTTGACTTGAGGTTCCTGGTTTTTTAAAATCCTTAGTCTGCTTACACCCACTACTGAGCTCAGTTTCTATCACTAGCAATCAAAAAGTTTATCTTTACTGAAGAGTTCTTGCTTGTTTCACCACAGGCAAAAAACTGTAATAAGAAAGGGCATGTACTGATATTGAGTGGCTACTGCAGCTCTAAATGTGTGCTGTATCAGATAATAGCAAAGTTGTGAAGCACCAGTACTAGTGCAGCAGCGTGTCCTTAATGTTCCTCTGATTCTTCCCCCATCCTGGACCCTCAGCTGCAGAGTGTCCGCTCCAGCAGCAAGGAAAGAGGACTGGAGACGTCTGTGGCCTTTCTCCCCCTGCTCCCCTGCGCTGGCCCCATTTCTCAGCAAGGTGCCAGAGCAGACCACAGCAGGTTTGCCACGTATCTATGTGGGGCTGGTGGAGATATCTGGGTTTTGGAGAAGGAGTGTGATGAGGGAGCATGTCATATCTCATGGGGCAGAGGAAAAGCAGAGTGCCACAGTCCCAGTACCATCTTGAGCTGTAACATGTAGCACGTTCTTTGAGAAAAATCCCACTAGCTGGGGACTGGAGGATTAGTGAAGGCAGAAGAGGGGGATGCATCTACCTTGCTGAAGATTGAACTCTGTGACTTTCACTTCCCGAGGAATACATACGTGCCTAGCCCAAGTATTCAGTGTTACATTGGTGGAACGAACCAGACATGGCTGTGGACCGGAAAGAGGTGAACCTGTAACTGTAGAGGAAACTTAGTACAGCAGGGGTAAGCAGTGAAGCTCTGCTCTTCCATTTACCCTGGAAGGGGGTAGCGTAGGTGAAGCTGATGCTGCTTGTGATGCCATCTTCCTAGCATCTTCAGAAGAAAAGAAGAGAGAGAGATACAATGACAGGATTGTTGTCCAAGTCCTGTTCATAGTGGAACACATCGCTCTGTGCGGTGCTTCAGCCTCTAGCAAACCTGAGCTCACATGTGTCTCGGCTGCAGGCCTGCCTATGAATTGCATTGGCACTTCTGTGTTCCCTCTGATCACAGCATTGGCAAATGATTGGTACTCTTTCTGATCATTTTTAAGGCCCCTCTTCATTTGAATCAGTGTCATGGTTTAACCTCAGTCGGCAACTGAGCACCCCGCAGCCGCTCGCTCACTCCCCTCCCCTCCCGGTGGGATGGGGGAGAGAATTGGAAGAGCACAAGTGAGAAAAAATCGTGGGTTGAGATAAAAACAGTTTAATAATTGAAATAAAATGATAATGATAATAATAATAATACACAAAGCAAGTGATGCACAGTGCAATTGCTCACCCCCTGCCGACCGATGCCCAGCCAGTCCCCGAGCAGCGGCCCCCCCGGCCAGCTTTCCCCAGTTTATGTACTGAGCATGACGTCCCATGGTATGGAATGTCCCTTTGGCCAGTTTGGCTGTGCCCCCTCCCAGCTTCTTGTGCACCTCCAGCCTTCTCAGTCGGTAGAGCATGGAAAACTAAAAAGTCCTTGGCTAGTGTAAGCATTACCTAGCAACAACTAAAACATCGGTGCATTATCAACTCTGTTCTCATCCTAAATCCAAAACACAGCACTGTACCAGCTACTAGAAAAGAAATTAACTCTATCCCTGCCGAAACCAGGACAATCAGAAAAGCCTTTTTATAAAGAAATCAAATTTTTGGAACTTGTGCTTTAAGTGTGTCTTTTTGTTTTTAACATATATACTCAACACATATGCATACTGTCAGTGCTGCTATGAGGGGATCATTTCACTGAAAGATGAAACCTGGCCTCCCTGACTCTGCAAGAGAATGGGCAAAATGTTTTCTTTTCACATAGGAAGATTTAGAACAGTATGTTCAGTGGCTGTTCTGTGCAAAAAATAGTCTCATCTTCATTGATATACCCACAAGAACCTGCTTATTAAAATCCTACTGGAGTTTGATAGCTAGAAACAAGGACATTTATTAAACTAACATTTAATAAATAAGAAAAACTTCAAAAACTCCCATTTGACTTTTTTTTTGTTTTCCTAGCAGATATTTTCAAGTATACCATAAACCCTCCTTATGCTTTCTTCCCATACCCACTAACCTTCTCTAAATGTTTCCACGGTTGGTAGCATGTCTTTGCTGACCCATACATCTTTTGAACAGAACAGTGACCAAGACTAAAATAAGTAGTTTGTGTTGAGACTATATGCTTTACCTCCTAACTCCAGTTCCTCAAGAGAAGAGCACTGAGTTGGGGTATATTTGAAATGTGTGTTTTAAGGACGTGATTCCATAATTGCTGATCATTCTGTCACTGGGTTGCACCCAGCGAAGTTTTCAGACCTGTCTTTTCCTTCCCCATGTTCATTGCAGAAAGGCAAAGAGTTTTGCCACTGCTTTGTTTTTTTTCCCTGCCTTGTCTTGTTTTCCTCCGTCTCTTTCTGCCTTCACCAAGCAGAAGAGACAAACAATGCGGTGTTCCACACCTAGTTTGAAGGGGTCACTTTGAAGAGATAATCACTGCTGGAGTCGAGAAATACCTGTCCCTAGCAATGTACTGCAGAAATGCTATTCCTTCTTCCCAGCCAAGCATAAGGAGGGTTTCAAATTATCTGCTCTAGAGAATGGTCTGATTATATCTGTATGGCTACTTGCCTGCACTACAGTGAGGCAAATAAAGATGCCTTAAGTATAAAGGCACTGTTTGGTTGTGTGAATTTAGCTTCTTCTTGCTCAAGTTTGCTTCCAGTAGGAAGATTTCCATTAACTGAAATGAGTATCATCCTTTTCCTGTCAAGTTTTCTGTGATGGTTTTGTGGATACATTGAATTTTGCCAGTTATGTTTCAGAGAGTGAATACTAAGGATATGGGGTGAAAGTAAAAAGATGAATGGTAGGCTGATGCTGCAGTCATTTATTCATTGCCAGTTTATATCTGGTGTCAACGCTGTTAGCTTGCCTTTCTGAAGATTAATCCTTACTGATATATTTCTAGAGCATTCTGATTTAGCAGGTATGAGGGCAACCAGGAAAACAGGCTATGCTTTTTATACTTCTAGTTTCCCTGTTCATCCTCTACATCCCTGTTCATTTCTGTACTCTTGTTCCTGTTTGAACAAGATTTGTGGAGGTGATCTCAAGTTGTCCTACTAGCAATCTTCCAGTCCATTCTGGAATCACACTTGCCTTTTTAGGGTAGCGTCACATAAATACACCACAGTCATTCAGTGGTCAGTGGGTATCTGGGGCTTTTCTACATGCAGAGGTTTCCAACTCATTTTATCTCGTGTTTTTTGTGGATGGTACCTAAAAGGCACAATGTACTGCTGAGTTTTTCTCATTATCATTCCATTTCTTGTATGCTATCCTGTGAACTTTGTACCTTCGAGCTGTTTTATGGTCTCTTTATGCCCCCTCTCCAGCCCGATGCTTCTGCACTCCATACTGCCCATTGCTCTCTCTGTTTTAGCCAAGACTTCACCCTCCCCTAATTCTTTCACAAAGTCTTACCTTCTCCATTGTAACTAATAATCTTCCATGTGGAACCTATCAATGCCTTATTAAAGACTATGCTGATGATATATCCTGTATTTCCTTTATTTAAACAAAAATAATAAGTTAACCATAGAAAGATGTCAAATTGGTCTGGTACAGGTCTACTCATCCTGAATCCATCTTGCAGTTCGTACATAGTATATTGATCATCTACCATAACTGTATGTTGTTAGCCATCCTCTTACCACTCAAAATCTGTGCATTAGATGGCAGCTTTATGGATGGTCTTTTACGATTATGATTGTAATAATGACTTACTGATAAATACAATTTTTCAAGAAATCTCAGGAACGTTCTGAAACATTGCCACCTTGTGGCTTTTAAAAAATCACCATCTTTAACGGTGCTTTTTCTTGTACTTAGTAGAAAGAAAGGGCATAGCATAGTTTAATTTAAAATAATTCACTAATGAAATCTGCTGTCTTTGTTTTCCAGCTTACAGGAAGTATAAATGAATCCTAGTAGTTTTACACAAAGTTGTTCTTCCATGCATTGCACTAGGCTTCTTTTCTCTCTCTTTTTTTTTCTTTTCCTTACAGGGAATTAAAATGGCTGTGCAGTGTAATACAGGGATGACAGAGACCATAAACCCACTAAGCAGTAGCTTTTAAAATTATGCAAGAGTGAACTTATCAAGGTATAATTAGGTAGCAGGTGGTAATATTTAGGATGTACTTTGGAGTCCCAGCTAAGTAGAAGCTGAATCTCAAAATTATATAGATGAGTTGACTTTGAAACAGTCTTATTAATATTTTATGTGCATGTCTGATGCTTGTCTTCTCCAGGAAAAAAATGCTTTTTAAATATGGTGGCACTTTCCATGTAAGTAGAGTGATAACAAAAGAAGATCTGTGGTAGACTGCAAAAATTGGTGGGTTAGACTTCATGTTTTGTATTGTAAAAAACCTTGTAGAGTAGATGATCAAAATGCTCCTTTCTTTTGTGAGCTCCTTCTCCTATTTGCCATCACTGCTGGAGTGTTACTATAACAAACAAAAATATTCATATTTTATCAGCCAGGAAACAAAGGTGCCAAACCTGTTATTGTTACATTGCTTCTTTTTTCTTTCTTTCTTTCTTTTTAAAGTCCTTATGAAAATGCAGAAAGCAGTGGACCACGGGCATGCAATCTATGCTGAATAATGTGGTTCAGTGCCAGGGAGTGTGAGAAAGGACCAGGATCTGGAGCGCCATCCAGAGTTACTGCTTTCCCTAGCATAAGGTTGGGAACCTCTGAGTCCCATTTTGAGCAAGTTCCACAAGACAGAGCTCTCTGCCAAGCCAGGCGTAGGGCCCAGGCTCCCTGGCAGGTGAGGGCAGCAGTGCCAGCAGGCTGGCTGTAAGGCAGTTCAGGTGGCACCCAACAAAGCTGACTAAAAGAGACTGAGTTGCATCCATTACAGTCATCTTCTTATGGGACTGAAAAACATGCAAAGCAGTAAATTTTTCTGCAGGGCCCTTCAGCAGGTCCAGACTGTAACTTCATTCTCCAAATGAATTCCACTAAATGTGCATATACAGTAGCATGAGAGGACAAGGAGCAATGAGATTCAAAGAACCAGAGAAACATGAGAGCCTGCAGCTTTGAGGCAATGCTACAGTTCCTCTGATTGCTTCGCTTCTGTATCTCAGAAAAAATGGCAACAACCGTTTCCTTTGATAAATTAGTCTGCACTGACTATAAATGAGATTTCCATTTTGTTTTCTGTTTATCTCATATGATAATCTACAGGAATACAATTTAGCATGGAGAAGCACAGCAAGTGCATCCAGTTTATAGGTAGAAAGTTGTGAGGGGTCATCCAACTGCACAGCAGACAATAGGAAAGAAAGGAGAGGATGCTGGCTGGGAACATTAAGACATTTTCTGCATTTCAGTCTTCTTTTCTGATGAAGGGAGAGTGGGTTCATAAATGATTTACAATTTGCTGAAGGAATTTGAAAATGTATCACAGTCATTTCCCATACAGATGTCAAAATAAATCATTTTGCACAATAGGAATAGAATGTGGTATTGGACTGGGTAGTATTGTTTGGGGAGCTGCATGAAATTATTATAAATCAAGGTGAAAATTTCAAAGGGACTTTGAGAAAGTCATAAGCATTTGGAAGAAGCAGTAAAAGAAGAAAGATATTCAAAATGGGAGGGGAAGGGCATCTTCATTTGGAGACAGGCGCAAGAAATTATTAGGAACATGCACTGGGGACTCCCATAAAAGCAGAGCTGGGTTGTGGGTGGGAGAAGCTGTTCAGGCCAGCTATGGGAATGGGAGAGGGAGTTGTGCTGAGAAGCCTCCAAATTGGAGAAAACTGAAGAGAACGTAGGGGCAGAACAGAGCGTGCAGATGATGGAAACTTGCTTCAACAGTCTCTGTTGTCTGCTTGCTTTTTTCCGCTTCCCCTCTCAGGAAAGAGAAATCACACTACTGCTAGAGGGTGCTGAGCCTTGAGCTCCCCTGCTATTTTAGAAGCCACACTTGTGTGTGGTAAGGTGGCAGGATGCCTTCAGGCCTCCCGAGGAAGCCACAGGCGCCCTCCACTCCTGATCCTTGTGCTGTTGTCCCTCTTGGTACACAACAGTCAGAAGGGACCTCTGGAGATCATCCAGTCCAACCACCCCCTCAAAGCAGGACTGCCAGCAACACCAGGTCTGGTCAACTGCGGCTTTGTCTAGCCATGTCCTGAATAACTGCAAGACTATTAAAGTTTTTCCCCAGGTCCAACTTGGAGTGAGAATTGCAGTACAGGAGCTTGTACTTGTAGTTAGGGTTGAGAATGTTCCAAACAAGTAGTAATATAGAGTCTTTTTGGCCATTAACAATGGGAAACTTTTTTTTTCCCCCCATTTCTTTGCCTTTGCATATTTTCCTTCTTTGTCATGTGCATAATGGTGCTAGTTGTTGAATAGTGCCAAGGTAACACTGAGCAATTCCTAATTGGCTTGGTATGCACATTTTGACTTGCCTTGGAGCCAGATGAATGTTTGTTCCTTCTCTTATTTCTAGTACTGCTTCATTTCTGTGGGAGAAAGAAATCTGGATATTTTTCTAAATTGAGTGTCCTTTTCAAAATTAACTAAGTCTTCATTAATGGTGCAGAAATCCTCATTAATGAGGATAAGACAGTTGGCAGAGGCAGCCCAGTTTGGCATTCCAGATCCCAGGCTAGGACTGGCAATTTAAAATACAAATTTAATGAAAAATGCTGTGAATGAAGGAGATACAGGTCCTCCACTGTCATTTTCTTTTCTTAGTGAGATTTGTGCAGGGAATGCAAAATCATTGACAGACAATTACAATCTCTGAAAAGAATCTTTTTTTTCAGCATGCAATTTCACTTTCGACCATGTTAATGCTAAGTTAAGATTTACAGCAGGAGAAGAAGAGAGTACAAATTCCTAAAATAGCATAAGTTGGTCACCGGGCCAAGATTTACTTTTCTGGGTACAAATCAGTTGTAATAAGCCTAAACAGCATTGTGGATCAGTGAGAAAGGTGAAAATGTGGAAACATTTTTCTCTCTACTAGGCCCTGTGTTTTGGAATATGCCAGATGTTGAGGCTACCTCAGTACAACATCATTTGTCACCAGTAAGGTCTGCAGCATGAGTGTTGTTTTATTCTAGTCAAAGTTGTTGCTAATTGATTAGTGCTCCCTGTCTCACTCTCTCAATTTTTTTCTGTCACCACCCGTCCCCGTCAGAGGCAACAACCACTCAAGCGTGAATGTCACCACAAATGTGACTGGCCTTGCTTCAATGCTGTCACTTGTTCCATTAAATGCACTATGCAGCCATGCACATCTAGTTTTCCTTTTAATCTGGTTTTCAGATTATTTTTATAATCAGATCAGCCGTACAGGAGCAAATGAAAAAAAATCAGACAACGATGGTAGGACTTGCTGAATAGAGATCCAGGTGGAGCCCTTTCCCAAACCTTCCAACAGCTGTATTTGGCATACATGAATTCACTCTTGCAGCTCCAAACCTGTGAGTCCTTGATCATTCCTTAGGCTGACCTGAAGGGCAATACTGCTTTGCTTGACAGATGAGATTTTGCCCAAAATAAAAGAGACTTTTCTTACATTTTTTCTAGAGAGCTAGATGCTGTCTTTCATTTATTTTCAGTGCTTCAATACTTTCCATTGTGGGGTTGTTTCTTACATTTTCCAGTCTCTCCTGCAGTGACAATTCTTTACAGCCGCGATGCCACTTCCCTTCTTGGCCTGAAAGGTCAGAAGTGGTTGCCCTTTGAGAAAGCCATAATTGAGTCCTTCCTCGCTTGGTGAGTCTGAGGCTGCTAACCCTCTTTGTAAAGACTCTACAATTCTTCCTCAGTAACCCATCTTTTTTTTTTTTTTTTTTTTAATTTCTAATGAAAAAAGCAAGCCACAACAATTTGATATAGGATTTTCATAAGCTCCATTCAGGTCTTGTAATAGTCAAGCTAATGCGTATAGGAATCACCATTTTTGTAGCCTCCCTTAACACATCTGACATCTGCAGGTTTCAAGACTGTCAAGTGCTGCATCCTGCAGCTCTCCAGTGCTACCTTCACAGTAATGATTGTTATTACTTCCCTGGCTTCTGTGCTATTTGCCATGCACTGAAGAAGTTACCTGTGAGTTTTTTATTCACATCTTGTATTGTAATTGTGTTTACAGGCCATAGAAGAACTATTCAGTCAGTGTTGGTCTCTGTGAGAGTCTGTCAGTATAATTTTTGCTTGGTTATTTATCTGTTTGTTTTAGTCTGACTTTCTAGGAAACAGAAGCTGAAATCCCACTCTTTCTCCATAGCAGCTTTGGAATTTACTTATCCATTTCAGCAAAATGGCAAAGATCTTGTTTAATATGCTTACTTAAAGAGAAGCTACAGTGAACATTTAGTCCTTATCAGACATCATAAAATTGGCATCCAGGATAATACTTACGAAATTCCAGCATCCTTTGGAGTTTATACCATCTTAAGCACCAGAGAATTTAACCATCAGTCCAAACTTCTCTCTTGTGTGGATTCTCCATTGTCTGATAGGTGGTCAGCTCATTTTGCAACCTCAGTATATTTCAGTTAAAACAGTAAATCAACTGCAAGACACAAGTAGTGGGCAACAGAGCTTCATAAGATCCATTGTTGACAAAACTATTTGGTTTGGATTTTAACCCAAATTTTGGGTTACCCAAGTATAATTCTGCTGTGGAGATATAAGCATACTTAATTAAATTAACATAAAAATTATAGTAATTAACCATTTTCTACCAAGATGTGAGACTGTTTGGTTAATCTGAAATTGATATATGCATAAACTGTTAACAAATGTTTAATTCCATCATATTCTTTGCAATATTCTTAGTATTCATATGAGAACAATAGGAAATAGTTAATAGTTAGTGATCCTTAGCCTTAAGTTCACATGAACTGCCACAAACATATGAAGGAACTTTAGTCTAAAGTAAGTACCAGGGCAGTTCTGCAAAGTTTAACTTATTCCTTGGTGACATAAATATTCAATGTGTCTTCTTCCAGAAGAAATGGTAAAATTAGAAACACTTTGAATATTATTTGGTGGTTTTAGCTGGTGAATGTGTGCATGTGAGCAACACAAAGCACTCGTCTGTGCTGATACCCTCTTCTCAGTGTTAATTGTTGCTCCTTATTTATTTAATGTCATTTAAATAAAAGGAGGATGTGGTTTGGCCAAGATCTGCACTTCTGTGATGTCTCGCAGCTGCCATTATGGTGTCTGTCGATCATCAGATAACAGAATCACAGAATAGTTGAGGTAGGAGGGGAACTCCGGAGGTCAGCTGGTCCAACCGCCCTGGTTTCCAGGATGAGCTGCTCCATCACTTTTCCAGGAGTCAAGGTGAAACTGACTGGCCTGTAGTTCCCTGGGTCTCCTTCTTGCCTAAGTCCTCCTTCTTGCCCTTCTTGAAGATAGGAGTGACATTGTCTTTCCTCCAGCTTTCAGGCACTTCTCCCAGTCACCATGTTTGATCAAAGATTATTGAGAGTGGCCTTGCAGTGACGTCTGCCAGCTCCCTCAGTGCTTGTGGGTGCATCCCATCAGGACGTGTACATGGACTTATGTATGTCCAGTTTGCTTAAGTATTCCCTGACCTGATCCTCTTCCACCAAGGGTACATCTTCCTTGCTCGAGCCTTTCCCCGTGTTCTCTGAAACCTGGGATTCCTGAATCAGATCGGATGTGGTTATGTGAATTCATTCAGACTGTTGCTATGACTGAAGCTAGCAGGTCTAATGGATAAGCTTGGAACAGCATTTTAAATGGCAAGTGTTTTCTGTATGAAAACAAAACTTAAGTAGGTATCTAAGGACACCTTACAACACCGAAGAACACCTGCTGCAAGTTTTCCAGGTGGTACCTGCGAATGGGCCAGAATATGTGGAAAGACTACATAGGCCTTTATAGTCGATACTGACAAGATCCAAAATGTTAGAGGTCCCTTTTATGCAAGTCAGTGACCCATGCTAAAAATTTCTCTGTGGATATAGCAAGAAGAGATGTGTTTAACCAGGGGTTTGTACTGATGCATTCCATTACTGAGCTGGCTGGAACAGACATTGCCACACTGGATAAGATGCCATTAAAACTGTACCTTTATTACTGTTCTGCTGGTTCAGACTGTGGATAAATCTATTATCCACTCTTGCTGTTTAATAACCAGCTGTCATAGTCCTTGTAACATAACACTTTCATTAGATTCAGAAATAGGACACACAAAAGGATAGCAAATGATCCTGGGAAGTCTTTCCCAGACAGATAAATGCTACTAACAATAAAGTAAGTTGTTATTATTAGCATTGTGATGTTAATGAAAATTATGGACAATTATCTGCTCTTGAAGCTGGCTTTTCCCTTTCTGTATAGTTTTTTGATTTTTTTTTTTTTTGTTAGTGCAGATGACTTAAAAAAGACACCCACACAGGCTGCAGAAATTTGAGAGAAATGGTTCATATTATTTATGCAGTGGAAATTCTCAGGGAGCAGACTAGATTAGGAAAAGATTGTCTAGTTTGCTAGTTTAAAACTTTTGAATAATGGTCACACACTATACCACAAAACTGATGTTGTTTACATTTTCTTCTAGGAACGTCTCTTGATGAGTCTTTTGCCCAGGAATGTTGCAATGGAAATGAAGGAAGATTTCCTGAAGCCTCCTGAAAGGATTTTCCACAAGATTTACATTCAAAGGCATGACAACGTTAGGTAGGATTGACGTAGCCCATGAAATAATTTAAAGCAGAAAATACTTAGTGGAAATACAGTGACGTGCAATTGCAGTCAGGTCTTAGAGAAAAAAACAACAAGCAGTACAGTGAAGATTTGTCATTTATGCAGAAGGGGCCCACTAGGAAGACTTAATAGTCTTCTCAGAAGATAATGGTGAATCAATAAATGGCTTAGAATAGTAGTGCTGGGAGGCAGACAACTTTTTTCAAATGAGTAGTCATTCTTTTTGTACTGTATTATATTTTGGGTGAATAGGAGTACTTATTTTGCATGGTAACTTTTACACATTTATATTTTCCTGATAGTAAGATGGATTACTTTTAATGCAATAGATTTTCTGGGTAATAGCATGGAAATACAGAAAGAAAGTGTGATGTAAACTTAAAAAAATGTGTATCTGTTCCTATCATATGAGCATTCCTCCTCAGAGGTTATTAACTAAGGCTCAGTTCTATTTCTTGATCTTGTTCAGTAACAGACTGTTGTGCAAGTGCCCTCATTTATACTGGTTGTTATTAAAGTGCATTCTCATTTGCTATTCTTCTCTGCCAAGGCCTTGTCTGATTGGTGTTGTTTTATCATACTGCTTATAGCTACTTTTTCTCCAAGTGCCTTGCTTTCACACCAAAAACAGTGTCAAAGAGGTTTACTTCGTGCCACCCTTGCACTAAGCAAGGTGCAGACTTAACAAGTGATGCCACAGAGCTGCCTTGGTTTGTACCATGTACTCATGTGGCAAAGGAGTAAACTCCCTTAGCACCTCCTCCGCTCCCTCATCCACTGGCAAGTTCCTTCTCTTGGGGTTCAGTCTATCTCCCATTGAGCTGACTCTAATATTTGCAAGGACCGCTTCCTAGTGACTAAGCTGTTGCAACTGAAAGCATTTATGTCAGTGAGGGAATCAGAGATGGCTGTGATGGGAGTGTTTAGAAGACTGACAAATTAGGTCAGTTTTACGCTGTAAAATTAAACATTACTGAATTTATTGATTAGCAGCTCACTTCTTGCTAATGGTTGAATCTTACATAATGTTGATCATCATCATTACGTATACAAAACTCTTGGTCTTTACCAATCAATTCAAAGTTAGCTGTATGTGTACAGTACCCCAGAGCTGATGCTGCAAAGTTAGCATTGTTGGTTACAGTCTTTGATGGTTCTCAGTTGCCAAAGTCAGGCTTGAGAACTCCTGAAGGAGAGAATTCAAGATCAAAGTGGGCTGTCTTCCTCCTTCTCCAATTTTCCTTGTCTATGCCTCACGCTTTTATTCTATTGCCTCCCCACCAACACCATTTGTCTTTTTTTCTTTTTCTTGCCATTCTTCCATCTTTGGATGATGTCTTGTCTATTTGCAGTCACTTGTGCTTACCTTGTCTGCTGCCTGCCAGATTTTTGTTGCTTGGGTGCCTTCTACTATTTTGTTTGTCCCTTTGGTGATTGCATTGCTTATATACTTATAAAAGTTGTATCTAGTTATGCCATCACAATGCTATGAAATACAGGTATACTACTGTTGGTTGCACTTATATTCAGGTTCAAGGCAAGCCAATGATAATTATATCCTGATTAGTACATTTATACCTTGTATGTGTCACAGATGTCTGCATTGGTTACAGTGTAAGTAGTCTTCTTAAACGGCATTGCTTTGCAGCTGGACTGGTTGATTATAATGCTTCTGAGTCCTCTCGTGCGCTTTTTGAAATGTAACCTCAGGAGTACCCTTTTTTTGTCTACGTGAAAGGGTGTTTCACATAACCTCTAAGGCTGCTGTGGCTTACTCACTGCTTCGATGTGGAGTTCATAAAAGATTTTGAACCTCAATACCCTGTCTGGAGAGGTGAATTCATTCTCTCACATTAAGAGGGTACTTTTGGGGCAAATGGAGGCAAAGTAAGATGGTCTTATTTTAACGTCAAAGGAAGGATCCTCAGGGAAGAGAACTGAAAACAGGAGACCTTCCCTCACCATCTGTGCTATAAGAAACTGTATTACATTTTATTTCAGTAATGCAACTACTGTATTAAAAAAAAGATAAGGGGGGGCATAGTGTCCCAGTAAATACCCAGCAAGCGGTTGCTAGCAGGTCCCGGTAGACCAGAGTTTCGCCCCGGGAGCTGTGTGACTCTGCAGATCTGAACGATGCAGGGGAACTCCCTGCAGGAGCGGTACTGACACCGGTGTGGAGGACAGCACTACAGCATCCCTCCGAGAAGTGCTGCTGGTGGTCATTGCCAATAATAAGATCTGTGCTTTACCTTTTTAAGGAGATGAAAACAACTTTTTTTCTTTTGAGTAGTGGCAGTTCAGTGCTATACCAGCCAGACCTAAGAGACCATTCCCATATTCTCATGACTTGCCTTCTTCACACCAAAGGTTCTGTAAAACACCACTATTAAAACAAACAAACAAAAAGCCCCTCTATTTTTCTAAGTTCCTGGAGTTTTTAACCCCAAAACTACACAGTGGAAAATAGAAAATGAGCTGCACTTTTACCTTTCCTATTGCAATGCTTTCTTTTTCTCCCAGCAAGTATCTGGAAGTGTCAGAACATTATCTGCCAGAAAGGATAGGCTGGAGGAGGTACACATGCAATTAGTAAACTGCATGATTTTTTCACTCCTCACCTATTAAAAAAAAAAAAAACAACCCCAACAACAACAAAAAAAACCTCACCAGCAACAAAAAACATCTGTTTCAGTCTTCTAAGTAGCTGCCTGAAAAAACCAGAGTCTTTAAGCACTAGATCTTGCTTGTGAAAAATAAGAGATTCATACAGCTACCTTCTTTACCTTCTCCCAGAAACACACAGGGGGATATATTAGAGTGGATATATATATATTCCCCTGTAAGAAGTGAATGATGGACTGGGAAAAGATACTGGCATATTTCAGATACACCATGGCAACAGCCCTGGTTTATCAATTAGTTGGTAAATATTTTACCAGCTATCAAATAGTTGTTGAATGACGGCCTGCAGCTGACTGCGCCTTGGGAAGGGAATGGAAATATGCCTCTCCCTGTTGAGGGCAGAGCCCTCAGTGTTGTGGCACGCTTCGATGAGCTCTTCCCAGATCTGTAGTAAAGAGAGGAATTGATTTTGCTCACACATAACCCTCTTCACTTAGAAATCGCTTCAGACCTCCACCTTAGTACCCAGGATTTTATGTTTCTTTCTGCAGTACAAAGCATTAAGCTCCTTCAACACCAATTGAAGATTTCCGTGTGGAGAGGGAGCCAGTTTAAAACTTACTTTATATTTCCATTTGAGACTGTTCTAAGGGCATCAATGAATATGGCCCATAAAGGAGCACTGAATAGATGGCTTCCTATGCAGAACGACAGTGCCATCAAAGGAACTTGCAAGGGCCCTGGGAACTGTAGTGGTTTGTGGGGAAAAAACCCTTTTCTCCTCCAAAATGCTCGCATTTAGCAAATGAAAAATTCCTGCTAAGAGAGACATGTACAAGCTCATAACTTGGGGAAGGTCTGTTATATAACTTTACTGAAAGTGCCAGAAGTGCAGAGAAAGGCTGAAAGCTTGAACCCTCCATGTTCCTCCAATTCCAGAGCTTGAACTTTTATAATTTAGTTCCAGTAGAAGCAGGTCCTTTGCACAATGCTCATGCTTACTGCTTGAGCTTTGCAGAAACAAATACTGACAGTCCACAATCTGAAATGTTGTTTGGCCACTTGAGATATTTCTTTTCTTGTTCTGTAACTATTTTTCATTTAGCTTTTATATTTTTAAATTAATTTCTCTGAATATTTTGTTTATTTATGTCAACTTTTTATCACCTTTATTTGCATTTTTTCCCCTTCCTTTTATTTGGTTTCTCCTAATGCAGTTTTGTGGTGGTTCTGTCATTTTTTTTGCATTATTTGAAGATTAAGTGAAACATACGGAAAGAACTACTTTTTTCTCCTCTCTCACAATCCATTAACTGTTAACATTTGAAGAGCATCAAAGCTCTGTGTTCAGCAGCAGTTTCATGTCAAAAGAGAAAGATCACTAGGCCCAAATTCACCTTACTTTTGGAAGTGAGATAATGGTACAAGAAAAGGTTGTTATCCATTCCAACCCTCTGTACGTATTTGTGCATGTGCAAAAAGGAACAAAAAATCTTTCCCAGGCAAGTTTTATTATCTCCTGTGTACACTGTGTAAAGGGTAGTGGTTAAAACAGAATATATTTCTCTATGCAAATATATTTCTCTTCTTCTCAAAGAAGAGGTCAAAAGGAATTGTCACAAGCTGATAAAAATCAGTCCTTTGCCAACAAATTATTCACTCTACAGGTAAGCTGCTTCTTTTCCTACGTTTTGTGTGGAATACCTGAATATTACCCAATGATCTTGAAGAAGATACGGCTTTTTTTTTTCAAAGAGGAAGAAATGAGGCTTTTTGTATATCTGCTACCTTGTAAAGTTTTTGAACAGAATTGCTGTACAGTAGGAAATGAGTGCATGTGTTTTAAATGGAAACAAACAACTTAATGCAAATGCAATATGCAAAACAAGACATGCAAATACACATCCAAAATTATTATAGCGTGAACCCAGTGAGGGCACTAAATTCAAGCATCAGGAAGGTAAAATAATCACAACCAGTATAATATCTGTGCCTCATGAGAAGGAAATAGTCCATATACAGTTCAGGAGCCATTTCAACACAGTGTAGGTGTTATCTTACTGGGGTGACCCCAGCCAAGGTCACAATGAAGGATGTGAGGACCAGATGTCAGCTTACATGTGAAGACTCACCAACAGAACAGCTCTTCTGTGATGCTCAGTAGTATGGTTTGTAACATACAAGAGACAGCTCTTTCCCAAGATTAGGTTAAGTAATGTAGGATTAATATTTCCTTTTCTTATCCCTTGTCTGGCCCTACAGGGTTGAGGAATTTACAGATCACATGTATATGTACCATGGCTACTGTAAAAACACACTACTCCTGACTGAATTTCTCCATGCAGATATATTAAGTAATTTCAAGTTGTGTTTTAGCTCAAATATATGCCCTGTATGGAGCGTTTTGTTGTTTGTCTGTTTTGAAACGGACTTTTCCCACTCCATTAGATATTAATGAAACTGTTTCAACACACGCATGGATGAAGATATGGCTGACTTGGTATGTTAACAGACAACTTCTCACTCTGCTCTGTAACTCAAATAACGTTCAAGAGAGAAACAGAAAGTGAACAGTGAACTGCTACCAATTTCTTGAGCCTCTGGTACAGCAATTTCATTTAGCCTAATTTTTACAAGTGTGAAATAAAACTGGCTGCTTTGTAAGAAGATATATTAATTTCAGGCAACACACTGCCTGATTCAAAGCTACCAATAAAAAGATTCCTCGTGGCCATTTAGAAGTTGTTGTGACCCAGTCTGAGGCCAGAGCACAGTCTGCAGCTATCTATATGTAAATATTTCTGATCTGTCCTGTCTTCTAGAAAGCATCAGAACTCAAAAAACTTTTGAATTTAACTTACCCGTTCCAACATTTTAAAAAGCAGTGATCATGACGCCTATGAACAGGCTTTTGTGTGTAGGCTTTCTGAGCTCATAAGACTTCACAATGAACTAGTTTTCATGAATGATTATTTTGTAAAGACAACCCTTCCTTTGTTTTTCATTTTAACAGCCCTCTTTAATTTTTTGAGAACATTTGTTTCTTCATCATTGCAGTGAGTTATAGATAAAATTATTAATAATTTTCCCTTATGGTTAATCTTTAAGGAAAAAAAAAACCCTACAGGTTCCTTTCTGAGGCAGCATGTGCCGTTAAAATATCATTCTTGTTATAAGTTGTACTCTAATTAAACAAATGACCCAAGTGGAAAGAAAAAACAGGGCATACAATCCCTCCTTATTTTGCTGAGTATTTGTTTATACAAGTGGCTCCATTGAAACCAGCAGGACTATTCAAGTGCACAAAGCAGATGAATGAGCGCTGTTAAAAGTGAACATTTACCACCTACAAGCTCTTAAATGTCTTGTGTAACTTGGCAGGATTTCTCTTTCTGAACGCCCCATAGAGTGACATAGAAAAGGGTTGCTCCGTCAATACTCACAGTTGGGAAGCAGCTTAAATCTCTTCAGCCAAGCCACAGGCTTTCCACGCTCTGTTTTAGCAGGTGCAGCAGCTTCCTGCAGTGCTGCGGGACAGCTGCAGAGTCACTGGGCAGGTGCTGGCTATGCCTGCCTGCAGGGATCACAGGAGAGAAAACGGGAATACAGAAGGTCCTGGAGGGATGATTCAGGGCTTGTCAACACAGAAATGCTCCAGGTAGTCAAGGAGTATGATATAATGATGTTATGTAACTTGTATGCCTGTGCTGAACCAGCTCAACTCCTTTTTTGTGACAGAGATGAGTTGGAAGGTTGGAAGGAACCTTTAAAGTCCAGTCCCCTGTCATGGTCAGGGACATCTTTCACTAGATAAGGTTGCTCAAAACCCTGACCAGCCTGACCTTGAATACTTCCAGGAATGGGGCATCCACAGCTTCTCTGGGAAACCTGTTCCATCCTAATAGTAAAGAACTTCTTCCTTGTATCTGATCTAAATCTACCCTCTTTTAGTTTAAAACCATTACTCCTTGTCCTGTCACTACAGACCCTGGTAAAAAGTCCCTCCTGATCTTTCTTATAAGCCCCTTTTATATATTGAAAGGCCACAATAGGGTCTCCCTGGAGCCTTCTCTTCTCCAGGCTGAACAACCCCAACTCTCTTAGCCTTTCTTCATAGGAGAGGTGTTCCAGCCCTCAGACCATTTTCGTGACCCTCCTCTGGACCCAATCTATCAGGTCCATGTCTTTCTTGTGCTGGGGACCCCAGAGCTGGACGCAGTGCTCCAGGTGGGGTCTCATGAGAGTGGAGCAGAGAGGAAGAATCATCTCCCTCAACTTGCTGGCCATGCTTCCTTTTATGCATCCTGGGTTACAATTGGCTTTCTGGGCTGCAAACGCACAGTGTCAACTCATGTCCAGTATTACATTCACCAGTACCCCCAAGTCCTCCTCTGCAGGGCTGCTCTCAGTCCGTTCATCCCTCAGTCTGTATCCATGTTTGGGATTGCCCCAACCCAGGTGCAGGACCTTGTACTTGGCCTTGTTGAACTTCATGAGGTTCACATGGGTCCACTCCTCAAGCTTGTCAAGGTCTCTCTGGATGTAGCGTTTCAACTGCACCACTCAGCTTGGTGCCATCCACAAACTTGCTGAGGGTGCACTCTCTCAATCTGTCTGTGTCATTAATAAATTAGGAGGGAAATGAATAGTCAAAAGAAAAACACTGCTCTTCAATGCTTACAAATCTGTGTTTACACATTAAGATACAGGTATCTATCATATATGCTTTGTTGCAGTAGTCTGTGGGGCGTACAGTCTTATACTAAATTTATGTGGATACTAGAGTTTAGGCATGTTGTCTGTGTATGAAGCGTCTAGCAGGAACTGTTTGTCAGTAATTGTAGATGCAATTACTGTACACAGTAATTGGAGGAAATGTTTTTTCAAGCTTTTTTGAAAAAGTTATCTTTTCAGAAAGCTAGGTGTGTTTCATTAAGAAAGGAGGAAGTATTCTAAGATCAGAGGGAAAGATGCAGTGCATAGCATCTGTAACAGGAAATGTTCTGTAGCAAACTAAACTCCTTTGAAGAAATTTATTAGCAAATTTGGTGATTTTTGCAGTTGCAAATAACTTTCTGAGATTATGTATATTTCAAAATGTTTTGGACATAATTGTTGTAAGATCATTTAGTATTACTGGTGACTAAAACAAGCCATTTATGTATAAAATATTATTAATGAAAAAATTGGGTGGCTTTCTGTCAGAAATAAGCTAATTTTCCTATCAAAAGTAGAAAGGTGACTATGTAAATGTTAGAAAGACAGGCCATGTTTTCAGTGGGGAGTATTTAAGCTACACTCTAGTAATCAATAAATTTTTAAAAAATGTTAAAACTAAAATATCATTATACAAAAAAGCAAGTAGTTTTAAGCTTATTTTACTAAATGAGAGTAAGACTGGTCAAAAGTTTCAGAAAATAGCCACAGAAAAGCTAGAGTCAAAACTGGGTTTTAGCTTTGCTCTGAGCGCGCTGCAAGAAGAAAGGCAATACTAAGCCACGTGCAGCTGCACCAACAAGCAGTTATTAGCTATGAGCAGAAGGTGTTACAGGAGCGATGTGGGTTTTAAGTCATGGAAGGGGTAACCATAGCTGTTGCCTTGAGAGAGAAAACCAGTAACAAAAGTGTGTTTTGCATCTCAAATAAAGCCATCAGAAGGAAAGATTTCAAACTAGTCTCCTTCTGCTGCTGTCTTGCGCTTTAGTTATGCTCAGTATATGTTCCTCTCACCTTTTGTAAGCAAGCAGGCAGCGTTAGGAGCAAGCAAACCTCTAATCCAGGACAGCACTGCTCCTGCAACACAATGGCGTCACGCAAACTTTAAAATCAAGAGCAGAGTGAAAGTTTGACAAAGCTCTGCTCGATAATTGATTATTTTTTCCCCTTAGGATTTAGTAAGAATATTGACATGCTGTTGTAACTTATGACACTAATAACTTGTCTGTCTAAAAGCCAAAGTGATTTAAGTTTCTACCAGATTAGTCAAACTTCCTGATCCTGTGAACTTCCTGGTAAAATCTTGGTATGACGGAAAACTACAGGACAAATGCTGAATATCTCAAAGAGCATAGAGTTTTTGGTATAGCCCACAAGCAAAGAGAATGATAGTTCCTTGAGGTCCCTTTGCGCACTTATGGGACGGAGGAGTAAGAGCATTGCTGAGCCCCTGGGCAATGAGGCAACACCAGGCTTAGCACTGTAATAACTACTTAACCTTGCTAACCATCACATTTACACTGCTTGTCATGGAGAGCAGTGCTTGAATCATGTGCAAGCTATGCTGTTGAACAAACAGAAGTAACCTTTGTCCTTTGTTTTCACTTTCTTTCCACTTTCATGTCTCTTCTTTCTTTAATAGTTGCAGTTTAATTGAGATTGGGTTTTTTTGGGGTTTTCACCAGAGTGCCCCAATGGCATTGTTAAGATTTCTGTGGAATTAAAGCAGGGAGAGTCATATCCCTGAATGCTCGTTAAGAGAAACAATTGTTAATGGGTAGCTTCTTGCTTCTTGTTTCTATATATGCTAATATATATTTTTTTAAATAAAATTACTTGGCAATCACTGTGAAGTGTCCCTTTGTATACCATACCATTATGAAGATTCTTTCATGCATAAATAAGGTAGCCCGAGTTTACTCTAGTTTAATCCTCTCTGAGGATGTGAACCTCCATGGCAATTAGCGATTAAGTTACAGTGAACCAAGGCTACTTTGCTCTTGAATGAGTGCATTTACAGGAGTGATTAATGTGCCTTAACACTGAGGTCACTCCTATAGTTGCTTTGTCTTAACTTTTCTAAGTATATCAATGTTAGACATGGCCTACATTTAAGAGACTCATTACTTTTGCGTGAATAATATAACGAAATCAAAGGAAATGGAATTTCAGTGTTAATTTGTGTTCTGCTAAGAAACAGGTGTGGACTTGGACTTTGAAAATATTTGAATATATTTGAAAATATGGTTTGGCCCTGGAAACAGCTCAGGCATATCACTGGAATTCTGGCACTGTATATCTTATAATTTCTCTCTTTAGTACCCTTATGATTTTCATGGCCATAGCATGAATTATATTCTCTTTTCTGTTCTTATTCCCTGTGGCAGATTTTGCCACCTCCTGATAAAGGCTTTCTGTGCCCTTTATGTTCCAAAAACCTGAGCAGGACCTAACAGGGGAAGAAAAGTTTATTGCATCAGATGGGCAATTTGACTCCATAGTCAAAACCCTGTGTCACAGACCAAGATGCTGCCCTAATTTGTTTTAGACATCGTACAATAAAGAGTTAGTGTTGGCGCTGCCCCACAACACTTGAAGTCTAAGTAGTAAGGGAAGAGGCAACAGATGGATGCAGGCAGGTGAGGAAATGCAAGAGATAATATTGGTCAGTGCACTAGCTAAAATAAAATGAACTGGCTAATGAGTTTCAATGCCATTTTTAGAATATCAGAGCTGCATGTGTGTAAGAGGGGGTCATCCTCCTCCGAACTGCCACCCCTGAGTAGCAACAGACCATGGAAGCAGAAGGCTCGCAGTCTCAGTTGCACTTTGGGTCTGCAAAGCCCCTCCTCATCCACTGGCTGTTTCCTACCATCCCTGCTGAAAAATCAGTTTTGGTCGTTTGTATTTCAGCCTACATTCAAAAGAAATGCAGCAGTTGCTATGGTTGTAACATTTCATGGTGGTAGAAATGAGCAGAGTTTCTCTAAAAAAAAGGCAGGGCTTGTAGTCACACCATTGCCCCCATCTGCTGTGCCACGTCCAGACACAGCAGTTATACTTTGCACATTTTAAGAAAATTGTATAAAAATAGTTACAAATTTTGTAAAAAAACAGTTACAATTTTTTTAAAAACCCTTATGCCAAAAAAGTGTATCAGTAATCACGTTGCCTAACATATTCTGTTAGGTTTAAAATATATACATACAGTTAACTGCAGTATGAAATAATTCACAAGCATAACTGAGCTACAACTGTGTCTCAGCACACAATAATTACATATTTTACCTAATAACACGTTCAGTTATGTATTGTGGGTACTTTCATGGACTTCACTTTTTTGTATAATTACCAGTGTTTTAAATCAAATGCTGAGGGCTAAGCATTATTAGATACTCTTTTAAAATGTTTAAAGGATTAGCAAGGATCCCATACTGACTTATTAAGGTAGTCGTATGTAAAATAACTTTCCTTTTAACTGAATAGTTGTACATGAATGTATTTCCTGTGCTCGGTGCTTAACTAATTGAGAGGTTTTGATGTAAGTGTACATGTCAGCAGTGTAACGGTTGCTCCGTTAGTTGTTAAGACATTGTGGTATAGTCTCCACAAACACTGGACATTTCTGGTTTGTGTGCATGTGTATGTTCTTCATTGTTAAAGAACTTGGTAAACAGATAACATTGTTATTACCTCAAAGGCCTAACCCCCCAAATGCTGATTTTTTCCAAGTGGATGTTGGTGCTGCAGGAGATATTACTGTTACTGTAAATGTGGTTAGACACAAAAAAATGTGGACTGCTGTATTTAAAATCGAAATAGAAAAATAAAAACAGTCAAAATGTAGAATGTGCAAAGGATGAGACGTAAAATGGCAGAGAAGCTAGCGGAAGCTGCTATCATAAAATAGCATCTACACTCCCCCTCCATACTAACTAAAACCTGGAAACTACATGATGTGTTGGATTGCAACAATTCTAGTTGTTGTTTTTTCCTCTGTGTCTTTTTCAACTGTATGAATTCTGATGTGAATTTAGGTCATAAAGCAAATGGGTCATAAAGCAAACTGTATCAAAGACCTTGATGCATATTTAAGTACATTTGAAAATCTTCAAGGAATTTAGGAGGATGACTTGATATTAACTGATGAATTTCCAGAAAGACCATCCTAGGGCTGTCAAACAACAAGGATGTCAGTCCAGAATTAAGAGAATAAGTGGATCTTCACGGGCAAATATGCAGAGCATTTTGCTGGTGTTATTGCACTCTGCTAATGCCTTTTACCTTACTCATCACTTGGTGGGTTCACATTCATGATAGGAGAGTCACGAATCAGTAAAATTGACTATTTAGTCAATTAGCTGAATGTTTTATTTTAAGAAGCCTTTTTGTTGTGTTTAAACAGCATGGGAATGGAATAGCTATTGTTTCCCTCAACTGGGGCCATCTTGAGCAATGTTCTCATAAAGCATACTCAAAGAAGAAAAGAGTGGGGAGGCTGCCCCAAGGATTAACATGACAACATAGAGGCTTTGTTGGTAGATCAAAGCTGTTGAACTTCGGATGAGTCGGTTTTGTCCTGGGATATGTTACCTAATCTGCTCTGGTGGACAAGAGATTTTAGCAACTGGGTTAAATGAAATTATAGAAACAGTGGCTGAGTCAGGAGTTGTATTTGCTCTTTTTTGTAGCTTCATGGGAGAATTCAGACCTGGTTATGGTGAATGGGAAACAGTAGACTTGTTAGTCCTGCTTTTCTAGCATCTGCTATTTTATCTATAGAGTGAAGGTTTGTTGAGGGGAAGAGGAGTACATAATGCTTAATTTAACTTACAGTTTGCAAGCTAAGTCAAGTATACCTAGGACATGTAGTACAGGACTGTTTGTTAGCATTTGCATAAATAAAGACTTGTTTGACATTTATAGTCTGGGTGTTGGAGATAAATGCATTAGGTTTCTGCAGTGGGCTCTGGGCCTCTGCCAACAAATGAAGGAATCTAAATAATTAAAAGGATCACAGCTCCATACTCTCGAGTTTCAGGATCTGTGCAATAATTTTTATTCTCTCTATCACAGTAGTATCTGTGCTTCTTTCAACTATCTCCCCTTATCATCACAGATGGGTAGGGATTGTTAAGGCAGATTAAACTGCTGGACATTAAAACCTTGCTAACATTAATGGAAGCTGGACACTTACCTGAGACATGCAGCACAGTACAGAGAAGCCTGGCCTGACACTGTGGATGCTAGCTCCTCACGAGGAGCAGTAAAACCACGTCATGGAGCTACCGCACGCAAGTTATTAACTGCTGTCTTTCAGTACTTAGTAAACCTCATGCAAGGTTTATCAATTTGGCTGTGGAACTCTACCAGTGCAAAAACTGTCTTTGAAACGAATCAAGCTGATAAGATCCCAGCTGTAAAGAGGAGAAGCAATTGTTCTCTGTGCTCCTGGAGTGCTCATGGGCAAACCTCATAAATGAGGTGCTTTGCCCTATGTACACCGGATGGGTATATAGGATAGGTATATAGGCATTGAAAGTCTCCCAGGGTTCTCTACAGCAGTTGACAGCACCAGCCTATTTGCCTGAATCTTTGCCATTTTTGTTCCAACTAGACTTTATTGGTAGCGTTTCAAGGCTTGTTTGAGTTTGTGCTTTGGATCACATTCGTGCTATAAAAGAGGATAATGAGAATTTGAAGATGTCTTCTGTACTGATATCCCTGTGTCTTTTTCCTTCTTTACAGCATTTTGTTTGCAGACATTGTGGGGTTCACTAGTTTGGCATCACAGTGTACTGCCCAAGAGCTGGTGAAGCTGCTGAATGAGCTTTTTGGCAAATTCGATGAATTAGCTACAGTAAGTATAACATTCTTATTTCAATTTAATTTAAATTCCCTTCTGAAAAATGATGCATGAGTTACACATGTTAGAAATCTGTAGTAGACTGATTTAGCCCCATGTGTCATGAATTTCTAAAGCTTCCATTTTTTATTAATATTCTGGAGAGAAAACAGTCTATTTTAATTGTTTAGGAAAGAAGCTTAAGTTGCTATTTTTAAATATACTTTTCTTCCTTCTCTTTGGAGACCATCAGTGTTCTTCATTTGTATTGTTTACACAAAATAGAGAAAATATTTCAATATTTACATTTCTGTCCTGCATGGAAAAAAACAGGATAATGGAAAATATGAGTATTGTCAGTATGGCATAAAACTACTTTCTGTGATAATAAGAAGCTAGAGATTGAAATTAGTTCTTCACAGAGAGCATTCCTTGTCACAGAAATGATGGTAGCTTTTCAGAGAGGCTAAATTAGTCCCAAAAGGGTGCAAATTATTAA
>NW_008794213.1:424106-430329 GCF_000699145.1 Aptenodytes forsteri
GATGGTAGTTTTACAGAGAGGTTTTTGTAGCCACAATGGGATCCATATCATAACTGAGGCTTATGTTTTGGTCATTGCACTTACATTGTGCCAGCTTTCCCAAAGAAAAAGAAAATGAGAGAAATGTTCCTTGCCTGTAACTCCTAGCAGTCTAATGGTAACACAAGCATTTGACAAGAAATTAGAGGAATGGATGTGCCTGAAAAAGCCACACATCTTGTTTCAAATTACATTTAAGAATATGCTGAAAATGTGTTTTCACCATGATCAAAGCACAACTTCATCAACTCTATCTTGTTTGCCAGCCATGTCCTCAGAGCCTTCATTGCTGAGAAGTGTCAGCTCCACATAAATTATGCTCCTCCACTATCTAGCTATCTTTTCTTCAGACTCTGTGCAGCAGCCTAGAGAACATATTTCTTCAGGTCCCCAACATACACAGCATCCATATTTTTTCAGTCCAAACTCACTTCTCCTTGATGTAGTCTTCCACATGAGAGATCTGAAGCCTGTGGACACTTTGCATCTATGGCTCCCTCTTGATAAACAGCTGTCAAGGACCCCAAGGAGAAAGAAATCTTCTGCTCCACAAGATGCCAGGGTTGAGGAAGACCTATTCTTAGTTAAATGGGTTATTGTTTGATCAAGTGCTGTGTCTTGATTTGCACTAGATCTTCTGTTCAAGTCAGAACAGAGAGGAACTACTGTGTGTTCCCTTTTTCCAAGAAAACTTGGATGCTGAGTGGAGATGCAATGGAGGTGCTTGTTTTTGGTATGAATTTGTAACACACTCATAAGCCTTTGTGTAACCAATTCATCACTGGAACTACTGGCAGTGCCTCATAGAGAGCACAAGTGCCCAGCCCAGAGTACTTTAGAGACGTATACCTTTGAAATAAAAGAGACTGCCATGTAGATGATCATTGGCAAGAATTTAAATGGCTTAAAAAGTTCAAATAGTCTCCTTACTTTCATTTCATTACTGAATTTCATCCTTCAAATGTCAACCAGCCATCTAGTAAGCTCTTTTAAAACTTACAATGCTATAATTTGTGGAGTCATCATAGCCATGAAACACAAGGCAATGTTATAACATGGAAGTACTGTGTCATAACACGAGATCCCACATGTGCACACAGAAATGCACATGGCTATGACATGTGACATGGCATTGAAGCCAGGGAGATGGCTACTGCACCATGCTTGCTCCCTTAGCAGTGGCCAGGTGCAGCCAACTGGAGGTGTCAGTGACACCTGAAGCCAGGGTACCATGCAGATGCCAGCTTTTGGTGCGAGGTCAGTTGTTTGTCAGGGAAGAAGCAGATCAGAGATAGCAGAAAAGCTAAAAAGCCTTAGCTTTTCTGTTCAGCCTGCATGCATTCTTTTTCCAAATTTGAAAATAAATCTCATGGTTTCTTTCAGCTATGTGAGGAAGATTTGTTACTTACTTCTTCTTCTAGTTCAGACTGTGCTGCATCAGGGTGTGATTAAGGACAGAACGTATGAGCTTTCCTTGGTGCCTTCTGCTGTGGTAAAGGGAGACTTGTTATTGTGTCTCCTGCAGTCAGAAGAAATGTGCTGAGAAGTGTAATTTTTCTGAAGGATTCTGATCTTTTGGTTAAAACAACTTCTAGATATTCATTATTAGGTGAAAACAGAGGCCTGGGCTAATTTTAAAACAGTGCTGTGCTTTAGTATTCAGAATGTTGAAGGAGAAAACTGCAGGAACTTTAAAGAAAAATGTAATGGTGATAGGTATGTTCCCTGTGACTACTAAAGTGTGATCTGTGAGTGTGCACGCTGTGTGCTGCTGCTTGTTAGGAAGCAATGTCAACTGGAAGGGGCAGTTTATGACAACCCTTGTTAAAACAATTGTCCTGTCTTAAAACTGTAATGCTTAAAAAAAATCCCTGTAACCACTGTGGGAAGTGTAGTAAGTATAAGGCAGCGTATATTTGCTTGGAGTCTCATGCAGAGTCTTGGCATTTTGGCACATTGACACACTGTAGGAATAGTGAGTCTTTGCTTTTTGACAGTATAGCTCTGAAGCTGACCAGAAATAGGTGCTTCAGATGAACGTAAAAAAATTCTTGTTGAGACATGTGCAACAATTTAATCCTAAAGTTTGTCCTTCTGACATTTAGAAGCTGGTTTATTCTTTTTAGCATTAGATTTGTCTCTCTTTCTATATGCTGTTTGTTTGATTTTTTTTTTTGGTAAGGCAAATAGTTTTGCTCTTTTTGAAATGCTATGCCTTTTTTTAAATCACAAGAGCTTCAAATATAGTTACAGCTCATGACAGGGAGTTCTGAAGGCAAACCTTAGGTTTCAATTTATTGTCATTCAACTCCTTCGAAAGTTTGCTTGTGCATTCTGTTAATAGAGAGGGAAGAAAATTCCTGATCTTCTTACTCCCTATTAGAAATGATTTGTACTTTTATCATGTCCTTTCTTTTTTATTCACCTCTAAAGAAAATGTTTTTCGAACGTTTATTTTGTACAGATTATTTTACCTTGTAAATCACTGAGTCTTTGAACTCTGTTAGGAGAAGAGGTGATCAGAATACAGTACTTAAAATGATGGCATGTTTTCTGTTTTCACAATAGCAGTGTTTGATTTCTTAAAGAAACAAACTTAGGTAGTGATATTTTATATAGGACTTTGTGGTCCCCTTAAAACTTTTGAGTCTATGGGCCAACTTCAGTCACTTGAAGAAAGCGAAGTGAGTCTCAAAAATATAAAGCTAAACAAAAATGAGTGACAATAGTATCCTTGCGGGAGTGTAACTTCATCCTAGACAGACATCAGAAAATCCACATGGAAAGACGCTGTTATGAATGCCTCAGAGTTCATTTATATGTCTGGTTACTGAAGTACTTGTAATGTCACAGACTTTAGGCACCCTGATTTTCTATAAGCATTTTGGATAAGTTTGCCCACTCTACAGAGGGATTGTACAGAACAATAGCAAGCCACCTTCCTGCACATATGCAGTTAGTTAAGTTTCTCATAAGGCCTATGAATAGTTCAAATAGAAAGAATGATTTTGCATTAATTTCTATTGGATTTTATCTGCGTTCAGGCTTAGTTTACTTAATTTAGGCTGTTACTTCTGAAGTTTCTCAGTTTCTTCCAGTTTTGGTTAAGCAGAGTAGCTTTGCGCAGTCTGATTTTGCCCTAATGATAGTCATTCTACATTACATATTATCAATGAATGCTTTAAACAACTGATCTTTGCATGAGGTCTTCAGATGCCCTGCAGTTAACCTTCAACACTATAGCTAGCTTCCAGTTTGTCATTCTTCAGCTTACTTGTAAGAGTGACAAATTTTAATGAGGTATAATCATTTGCATTGTGTTGTTTTTATGTTCCCAAAGAATTCTTGGACACATGACACTTAGGCTTGGGTGCCTTGTTGCTTTAATACACTGTATATAGGTCAGTGCGTTTTCTCTTCATGCTTTTGCTGTGGCATGGATTTACTGTGAATGAGAGAGGTTCTCAAGGCTGCAGTTACCCAAGTAGCGTCACACAGGGTTGCACATGCCCCGCTCAGGTATTGTCATGGTCACAGCTCTGCTATCTTGTGATACAGTTCAGCTATACCCAAAGTATTTTAGCTGTAATAATAAGTAATCTTAATAGGAAAGAGGAGGCATTTCTCCAGCATCCTGCATCATAATGAAACAGGTTTGTTTTTTAGAGAAGTTTTGATCTTCTTTAATTGTTCTTTTCTTTGGTAGATTTTTCTCACATATTTCCTGCATCTAATCTATGTGGAGAATTAATTATTTGTGTTTACAGATTCAGTTATTTCCCTTTCAACTTCCATGTTACCGCATCCTGGACTTCTAAGACTTTCCATTTACAAGTGGATAAGGAGAAATGAATTTTAGGCTCTTTTCAAAGGACATCACTAGAAGAGGATTTTGATATTCTGAATGAAAGATCTTACTTGTTTGTGCCACTTTTGGCATCTCATCTATTAGCCAGACTGACACACACCACTTCCTTGTTCTTTCCATTTGCAGTTATGTATACCTTCAGGCTTTGTCAGTGTTTGTAGGCTGAGTCTATTTTTATTTCTTTCCATTTTAATTTAGTATCCTTTCCCGATCACATGCTTAGCTTTTAAAAATTTCAATGTTACTTAAGTGGCTTTTTGTATCTATTCAGCCTCAAAGATATTGAACTTAACAACATTGCTGCTGAGCATTAGGCAAAGGGTCAGTAAATAATATTTTTAATGAGCTTCTGTGTTGTTTTTTTTTTTTTTAACTGACATTTAGTATGACAACATTTCAACTCCTTTCATATCACTTTAAGATTGATTCTATTGAATCTATAGAATACTTTTAGTTTATATGAAGATAATTATGATGTATTTTTAAAATATAAAATGAACAAAGTTTTGTGGGCTGGTTAAGATGGGAAAGTTAGTGCTGGAAAACAGAGATAAACTTACAGCACATAACCCTTCTTCATGGAAATTGCTAAGTGTGCACTAGGGGGGGATATTTACAAAGGCTAATTTCAAGGAGACTTGTCTCCCCAAGTTCCCTTGATAGCCAGTGCAGACACAGGATCCCACTGAGGCAGATCATGCATATAAGCTTGAGTCCAGTTCTGAACAGCCATCTGGAGAGGTCTCCTAGAGAGACCTGAGGAAGTAAGCTTTCTTAAATTAAAGTGGTCTTAATGAATATGCCCGCGACTCTATAGGATCAGGGAGTAATGATGTGTGTATGGTGTGAAGCTAAAGTAAGTGTCTGTGGGACAGTTTTCCAGGAAGGAAGACGATGTCACACACTTGAAGTATTGTAGGAACATATAAATGGGCAGGTACCACAGAGGTTAAGTCTTGCCTAACCTCCTTTATGGTACTTTTTAAGTAAGAGGATACTGTGCTTGGTATGCCAATTCTCTGTCATAACTCTTGTCATGATTTGCATGCTTGTGATAAATTACCAAATTCTTCCCGAGTTTGTATTCTGCAAATCTGAGATTTGTGTCTTTGTATAGGACTGTGTTGGATTATTCTGATCAGCTTCAGATGCTTGCAGTGTGGGCATTTGTACTGAAACTAATTGTTTTGGCTCCTCGTGCAGTTAGCACAAAGGTATTTCTGGAGTTCAGTGTGTGTCATCCAAGGGGAATGTCTAATTGCACTCCAGAAGCGCCTGTTTCACTTCATTATTGTAGAGGCAGTTTGACTGATAACCCAGGTGCGTATTTTAGCTGTCTAATGTACTCTGCATACACAGTCCTACCTGGAGTTCTTTGCCCATGCACAGATCTGTTGTGCAGGGCGTAGCAGTGCATCAGGGGAGCAGCCATTGGGACCTCTCCTCAGCCTCAGCTGTCAGACCTCTCCTCAGCTTGGGGGGGGGACCATGCCTCCTGCACTGGAGTCCAGAAGCGCTATCCTCAGAGCAGTCAGCTTTGCTCTTCTCAAGCCAGACTTTCTATCTCCTTGAAGTTTATGGAAATCTTTCTGGAAACTACTTTCTTTCTAGCCAGCTGTATACAATACCTTGCTAGTTCTTCTCATACCATCATTTTTCACTAATTCTGCCAAGTGGGGGGGAACGCCATTTCCAGCGATTAGGTCTTGAAGATTTCCCATGCTTTTTTGTTTGGAACATGACTGAATTTCATAGTTTTGTTGGTGCACAAATGTGACGGTTTATTAAAATCCTCTCTATTGTGTTGTTTCCAGAAAAATCTGGAAAAATATCCATTTCTTGAAATTTGGAGCTTAGTTTTTCAACATTTTACAGTGTATTTGTTTTAGGCTTGTTTCTTCTGGGATATTCCTCTTCATAAAAAGGCAGCATCTTAAAGGATATTTGATGAAAGCTGGGAAGGAGACAAGCATGCATATCAGTCATGATGATTGTGTAAAATATTCTTGCTAAAATCATTTCTCATTTCCAAGTAAATTAACAAATATGACTGTTAAATAGGTTCTCACTTTCCAGGACTAAAAACATTTAACCTTCTAGTTGTGTAAAATTACTCTCCATGTGGAGTAGGGAAGGAATTTATTGTGAGAATGGGAATGCACAGAAAAGGTAGGCTGTATTGGGTTTGCATGGCAAGGGTTTGGTAGTAGGGGGGCTACAGGGGTAGCTTTTGTGAGAAGCTGCTAGAAGCTTCCCCCGTGTCCGATAGAGCCAATGCCAGCTGGCTCCAAGATGGACCCGCCACTGGCCAAGGCC
>NW_008794213.1:430772-440716 GCF_000699145.1 Aptenodytes forsteri
ACCCCGTGGGGGACCCATGCTGGAGCAGTCTGTTCCTGAAGGACTGCACCCCGTGGAAGGGACCCACGCTGGAACAGTTCGTGAAGAACTGCAGGCTATGGGAAGGACTCATGTTGGAGAAGTTCATGGAGGACTGTCTCCCATGGGAGGGACACACTGGAGCAGGGGAAGAATGTGAGGAGTCCTCCCCCTGAGGAGGAAAGAGCGGCAGAGACAACGTGTGATGAACTGACCCCAACCCCCATTCCCCGTCCCTCTGTGCCGCTGGAGGGGAGGAGGTAGATAATTTGGGAGTGAAGTTGAGCCCAGGAAGAAGGGAGGGGTGGGGGGAAAGTGTGTTAAGATTTAGTTTTTATTTCTCATTACCCTACTCTGATTTGATTGGCAATAAATTAAACTAATTTCCCCAAGTCGAGTCTGTTTTGCGTGCAACAGTAATTGGTGAGTGATGTCCCTGTCCTTATCTCGACCCGGGAGCCTTTCATTGTATTTTCTCTCCCCTGTCCAGCTGAGAAGGGGGAGTGATAGAGTGGTTTTGGTGGGCCCCTGGCATCCATCCAGGGTCAACCCACCACATAGGCCAAGAAACAGTAGGTTATTGCAGGTCAGCATATATAATTGCCAATAAAATTGAGGGAAAGCATATGAAGCAAAATGTCTTCCTTTTTATAGCTATCCTGAATTATTCTACATTTGTTCATGCATGATATGGCTCCCATGATGGTAGATAATTTGTCATGACTTCATAAATACATTGCTAAATTGCAAGCTTACATGTGCTCATCTGGAGATGGACGGCTTTCCTCAGTCAGAGCCTACCAAGCCATTTTCTGTGGTACTTGCTATACTGTAACCAGATTTATTTTCCTTTCCTATTATTTCTGCCACTCTGTAGAAGGACTTTTTGTTAAGTCTATACTAACTGTTATTGCTATGAGTATGTCTCCATTACCCTGCTAAATTGAACTCTATGAGAGTATTGCAGTTAGCTCATTCTCAAGGTTTTTTATGCTGGGACTAGCAGATGGGCAAGAACTAGTGTAAATTGGTAAAGTTACTATTTGCAGGCTTTATTCCATTAAAAGATTATCAAAATAGTTGTTTCAATTTTTAAACCCACAGTTCAAAACCTGGGTGAAAAGAAATGTTAAAATGTGTATGCAGTAATTGACAGGATTCAATGAAATTTTATAATGGCCTGGACAGTTTTCAAAAGTGTATTATCACTATTGGCACACTGCAATGTAATGGAGCTGGTTGTAATTTCCATGTCACTTCATTACACTCAGGATTTGACTATGAAGTTTATCTGATAAGCTGGCTTCGGTAATCACTCACATGTTGTGGCCCACATTCAGCATAGTTATTAAAATAGATTTGGATACTACACGGAGAAACCATGTTGGTAAATCTTTTTGTTTTACTGAAAAAGAAGTAAAATGATAAGTGAAATTACTGTTTGTCATTAATGAAAATTGCGGATGGCGTGAGTAAACTCTGCATCCAGCTCTGGGGCCGCCAGCACAAAAAAGACATGGACCTGTTAGAGTGGGTCCAGAAGAGAGTAACGAAAATGATCAGAGGGCTGAAACACCTCTTCTATGAAGAAAAGCCAAGAGAGTTGGGGTTGTTCAGCCTGGAAAAGAGAAGGCTCCAGGGAGACCTTATTGTGGCCTTTCAGTATATAAAGGGGGCTTATAAGAAAGTCAGCAAGAGACTTTTTACCAGGGTCTGTAGTGATAGGACAAGGGGCAAAGGTTTTAAACTGAAAGAGAGTAGATTTAGATGAGAATATAAGGAAAAATTCTTTATGATTAGGATGGTGAGACACTGGAACAGGTTGCCCAGAGAAGTCGTGGATGCCCCCTCCCTGGAGGTGTTCAAGGTCAGGTTGGATGGAGCTTTGAGCAACCTGGTCTAGTGGAAGGTGTCCCTGTCCATGGCAGGGGGTTGTAACTAGATGATCTTTAAAGGTCCCTTCCAACCCAAACCATTCTGTCATTCTGTGATTTTCACAGATTTAGCTGTTACAAGAAGTTAGCCTAAGTAGGCTCACTTTTCATCAGCACAGAAAGAGGGCCCTTTCAAAGGGGATTCGGAGTAGGGTTCTAAGGAATGTTTTCATGTCAATCTAAAACCATTTCTTCATCTTTTTCTGCACCTAGCTGCATCTTTTCTGAATACTGCTGCAGTCTAAGAGATTTTCACTGGGTTGTCCTCCCCGTGGAATGTTTTTAGTTTTGTTTTTCTCTAAAGCTCTTTGGTGCACAAAACGGAATTATAGAGCTGAGGGAAAAAAATAGAAAGATCTTTTATGTTTTGTTTATTTTTATAATTAAATTAAATATAGTAGGAAAGTGTAAATATAAAAAATGTAAACTGATCTCTTACAAAGGATCTCTCCCTCTCACCATGCACTGAAATTAATAACTTGATACGATATTGCTTAGTTGCACTGTAAAGCCTTCCGACTAACTCCATCCAATTCACTGCCTTTTCTTCTATGACCCTGAGGGAAGGTGGCTTGTCCTTCACCATTTCCTTAAGAGCAGAACACTGTACTATGCCCTTCCAAAGGCACTTGGAGCAATAAGGCATTCACTATACCTCTGCATAAAGGAAGGAGTGGATTAGTAGTGCTGGGAACAGGTATCAACACCCAGATATCTTCTACCAGTCTGTGTTCAAATCTGAGGCTGAGCCACCTTGGTTAGTATATCAGTAGTCCAGAGGATGAATATTAAAATTTACATTTATCGGATATGTTGTGTATATATGCAAGAGGGTATAGGTAAATTTGCAGAACCGTGTGTCTGTGCATGTTGTACATGCACATACATATGCATATATTTATACAGCATGATAGCCAAAATACAGGGTTTTTTTCCTCTTCTGTTCCAATCTAATGGACAAATTTAATGAAATTGGATAGAATCATAGAATCATAGAATCATAGAATCATAGAATTGGATAGAGACATCATTCCAGCTTTAGAGGATGTAGTAGAAAATACTATTCTTTCTGCAAGCCTCTTTTGTGTCTCTATACATATCTGTAATATAGATAAATTTATGTTAACTTCTAGAGTGATTCAAAGCTTTCTAATGTAATTTTCTATTGAGATTAGTAGCACTTTGGCATAAAGTGCTATAAATGTTAAATATGCTGCACATGCTAAATACATTGAAAATAAGCTGCAGTGGTAACAGTGGTGAATCCTATCTTGTCCTCTCTCAAGACCTCTTTGGAAGCAGAAGGAAGTTCTAGGTTTGTGAAGAGAGATAAATAGGGAATGCATTTTATTGCTATTTTATGTCTTTGGGGAGTTGTAGAGGTGCTTTGCATTTTTTTCCCCCAATAGTCATTTTATGCTGTAATAACTAAGAAAGGACTGTAACTGTGATGTGGTTAGCCTGGATTATCGAATTATGGCTTGGTTCCCTGAGGATTAGAGGGACAGCTGGTATAAATTAGTGTAGTTCCCCTGAAACCCATGATGCCATGCTGATTAATATGAACTGAAAATTTGATCCCCTTTGCCTACCTGATACAAACAGTTCAGCTCTGAGCACAGCAGGCTGCTCAGAGGAAGCTGTTGGAATGGGTCTTTTCAAAAGAAAATGACTGATAAACCAAGAAGGAAGGAAAACAAGAGGAAAAATATGAAGGGGAATAAAACACAAAAGTAATTCTGTGATGGGTCCTTTCCTCAGGGTCACTGATCTTCCTTTTGGCTCACTGAACGTCTCTAAGGGAGGGTGACCATGTCCCTCTGTGGCACTGCCTGGCCCCAGTGACGAAGCTCTTGACAGCAGAGGCAGGGCGAGGAGAGCAGTGTATATTCCTTCTTCAGCCCTTGTAGTTCAGCCCTATCCCCCCCGAATTAATCCTACTCTCAGTGAAAACTGAGCCATCAGAGATTTGCATTTTGATGGTTTCCCTCTACCTAAGATTCTCTTTAATATGTGAAGAAAACATTTAGCTGACTGTTTTTTTACTACCATCATAGGTAGTGACCAACTCTTGTTCACATTTTTCTAGCCTAAACAAAAATGTTGTTACTGCTCATGTCCAAGAGCATTCTAGGAGAGTGTAAGTCTGGTATGGTCTGAGTTAGGGGAAACGGGAGTCACTGCTTATGCATCTTTTTGTAGGCCTTACTAATCTTTTCTCTTACTCTGCACAGCATAACTAAATTCAAATTGGCTGAATATGCTAAAGAATCTTTTTATGTACCTTAGCTGATGCAGTTTTTATTAGTAGGAACAGCAAAAAAGTGTCTTTCTAATTTATGGATAAATAAAATCCCTCCTACTAATAGGCTGTGATTCCAGGAGGGTAGGACAGTAAAAGTCGGAAGAGCACACCTGCAAATCAGGTTGTTAGCAGGCTTGCAGAAAAAGAAATGGATGTGTATAATAAGCATAAAATATATTGTAATTAAGTCATACAGGGTCAGACTCATCCTTGCTGTAATTCCGCTGCAGTTAGTGGAGTTATGAGAGAGAGTAGTTCAATGTTTAGCTTTTAGAATCTTGCTTTTTAAAATTGTAGTCTATCTGACCTTCCTTTTTGGCTCACTTTGATAGGTGCTCACATACCATGATAACACATGAATATGTAGAAATACATAGATTGTTGCAGTGACAGAAGGCAGAGCAGGGACTCTTTCCGGCATTAACATCTGCCTTCTCTAAAATAAATAAAAGCTTTAAAGAGGCTCTTCTTCTACCAGACAGTGTTACAAGAAACAAAAATAATGTAGTGATCATCCCTGACTTTGGATCTATTCATGTAACAAACAATTAATAGACAAATAGTCTATGGATAGGCTATAAAAAAAAAACAACAAACAAACAAACAAAAAAAACCAGCAGCGACAATGAGAATTGTTGCAATCTGACATGCGAGAAAGATCCTCCTTTAAAAGACTTTGCACTTATCCAGTACAATCAAGAGAACACCTACCTGTCTGCTTATGTATTCTGCTGGGAGAGGTCTGAAAGCACCTTAAACTTTGTTATTTCCTTGAGACAACCTTTTTTGATTTTTTTTTTTTTTACAAACTGTAAATCATTTTCCCTTTACTTTTTTTTATTAAAAAAAACCTTATCCTGAGTATACAAAACAATATTTGACTTGTATAGTACAAGAATATGGAGTTAATGGTCCGAATGTCCAGTTTTGCAGTCTAAGTTGGCACACTTCACTCTTTCTGCAAAATACATTTAAGTAAAGAACTACAACAACAAAAACCCAGACTTGTGTGAAACAGAAGCTCCCCCCCTGCCCTCCCCATTCTACCTAACAGGTAGAACGAACTGCTTTATGAAGTGTTTGTCTGAAAGTGTAAAGAAAGCTCTTGGCAACTTTGAGGTATCCTCTGCTTTCCGAGCTGGGCTTCCACTTCACACTGACAAACCCTGTGGCTGACAGTTGTGCCGGAGGGAATTCTGCAGATCTGCTTGGAAACGCCTCAGTAAGGCACCGCAGGTGGGCAAGCTGCCTGGCTAATGCAACGCTAGCAATCTCTGGTGCTTTTTATCGTGTGCATAAAACCAAATTATCAGCTGTTTCTAAACAGACATTGCTTATATCAACTGTGACTAGAATTTGTAATTATCACACTTGAATTAATCACTGTCACAAATGTGACAAATATTGCTGAGTCAAGGGCTTCTTTGGAAGTTGCTGAGGAAACAAAACAAAGAGAGGGAAAGGGTTTGTTTTGTTAATTTGCATATCAATCCTGAAAAAGATTGCTCTTACAAAGCTGCACTGCGTCTCCTTCCTGGAAGTCTGCCTCACATGTTGAGAAAAAGAAAACAAACTATTTTGCTAGAGATTACTGTATATTAATTGATTATTATAAATAAGGACAGTGAAGATAACATCCGATAAGGAACAGAGTGGTGTTTTCAAAACCAGCAGGTGATTTAGCCATGTGTCTTCCATTAAAATTAATATCTCTCCAGAAAATGCTGTAGTCCTTATTTTCTTTTTCTTTTATTTTTCTCCTGCACAAGTAATAAACTGACTTGGAAAAGTGGTAATGGATCAAGCTCTGTTCTGGTTTCTTTCCTTTCTTAAACTATCTACCAGGCTGCTAGACTGTGCTGCGCCAGTCTGACAGTAATTTTGTGTATCCCGTTATAAAATGTGCAGTACTGCTCTATAGCACTGTAAGCTCTCTAAGAAAACCAAGTCATTAGAAACGAGCCATTTTGGAGGTAGACACTGAATAGGAGAGAACACTGATCGATTAACACATACGTATTGTCCACCCCAGATTACTGAAATGGCTTTTCTGAATAACTTTTGGCTGGGTCAAATAGTCATTGCCTGGCCACAAATCATGCATACCAAATTTGAAGATGAAAAGGGCTTTATAGAGGATTGTAAGGTGTGGGCCAAAACTGGATTTATTTTGGAAAGTAGGTTCCAGCTTTAACTACTGAGTACCCTCTACTGCTTCAAGATTTGCCCACAATTTTAAAAAAATTGCTTATTTTGGCAATATAATTTAGTAGTTTCTACTAAAAACCTTAGTGGTTTCTATTAAAAAACTTAGTGGTTTCTGTCCAAAAACCTTGAGTTGGAAGGCCTGTTTTGTGTCAGGATAGATTTTGAGCTCTGTGTATTACTTTGTGTGCATCAATAATTATTTTATTCTTATAATACCATTTAGCCAAGGATCTCAAAATACCCAATTAAAACTAAGTAAAATTGGGTGAGGCATTTTGTGGCTATAGGCTGAGGGGGTACTCTAAGGCCTTGGTGATAATGCTTCTAGAATAATTATGCTCACATTCATTAAATATTTATTAGCAATGATAAATAGTGGTATATTTAAAATCCTGCTGTACAGCAGAAGAAATGTTAAGTAGTCACTCTTAGAAAAGCCTTTCCTACTAGTTAAGCATACCCAAAAAGATGTCTCTCTTCTTTGATCCAAGATCTGAATTTATTGCTTAATTTATAAAAAGAAGTAGACAAACCAATTTTCCCAAAGAGTGTTAGCGTGCCTTCTTCCATGCCTGAACAGAGGTATAATTATGCCACATTCATTAAATATTTATTAGCAATGATAAATAGTGGTATATTTAAAATCCTGCTGTACAGCAGAAGAAATGTTAAGTAGTCACTCCTAGAAAAGCCTTTCCTACTAGTTAAGCATACCCAAAAAGATGTCTCTCTTCTTTGATCCAAGATCTGAATTTATTGCTTAATTTATAAAAAGAAGTAGACAAACCAATTTTCCCAAAGAGTGTTAGCGTGCCTTCTTCCATGCCTGAACAGAGGTAATTCTCATTTTATAATATTTGTTCAGTACTCGGAAACATTTACGAAGAAGACAGGCGTGGGAATGCCTGCAGCTGGAAGAGTGTGTAATAACAAGCCCCGAATGCTGATGTACAACATGACAGAGAGAAAGGGATCGCTGTAGGCATAACCATCGCTTCTGAGCTGGAATATGGGTAATGATGTGGAGAGTGTGGTCAACTGAGGAAGGCTTTGATTCTTGTAGGTAGGAGACTGGGTGAGAATATGTGCCTGTATGAGAAGCTGTAGGTAGGGTTTTTTTCAGAAATTTTAGATTCCCCCACCACCCCCCACCTTTTTTTTTCCCCTTTCTGTGCCACTGAAGTCAAGTCTTTATAGCACACTGCTGGGGGAGGAATCCGATTTTTGTTAATCCTCTCTCATCATATTCACAACAGCTAGTTTTGCATGGCACTTACTGCCATAGTCCCAGCTGTGTAAGGTGGATTCATTTAATCAGGTTATTTATTTTTCTGTGCCATACTCTAAATAGGTAGAAGTTGCCATAGTCTACCTGCAAGGGATACCATCATCTCTTCCTGTCTCCTCATAGTTTATTAGTTAAAGGCATTTTGTTAAATGCTTTGTTAAAGGCATTTTGTTATGTGTTCTCTGTTTAGAAATTAACTTTCTGCTCAGGCCAATGTAGCAATCATCACGTCATTGGTTTTTCAAAATGGGAGAGATTTAGCCAGATCTCTTTGGCTGTAGAAATTAAACTGTATGCAAACGGGAGATAAATTCAATGGTAATGCAAACTGCCTGTATCTTCTGATCTGCAATTGTGTCGTATTTACGCTGATCATGCTGTATTGCAAATTGTGATTTATGAATTGGTAATGCACAAATGCGTGTACCTTTACAGATAAATACATCATCTTTCCTCATAAGTTGGAACTGGATTTGAAATAAAAGCTTCTCAGAATAAGAACATTTCCTGATATTCAGTAGTTGTTTGGCTTCAGTCCTTTGGTTTGGATTCATACAGAAATAAAGTCTCATTGCAAATCTTGAATTCATACTGACCTAATGTGAGGGCAAGGGAATAATATTTGTTCAGAACTATAGTTTTAAGCAGTGTTACCCCATGTGTGTTGAACAATGTGGGGCTGATCTCCAGTATATATATGTGTGTTTATAAATAAATAAACAAACAAATAGGTGTATGTCAGCTGTTCTCTACAGGGAACCCAGATTTCATGAACTGTAGATTACTTCATTTGACCACAGAAGGATTCCCTGAATGATTGCATAGTATTGGAGAAGATTTTATCTTGTAAATATTGGAATATTTATATGAATAGTAAAACTTTTCCCATTCTGTTTTTATTAAAGGAAAACCACTGCAGAAGAATAAAAATCCTAGGGGACTGTTACTACTGTGTATCAGGATTGACCCAGCCCAAAACAGATCATGCCCATTGCTGTGTTGAAATGGGACTGGATATGATTGACACCATCACGTAAGTACTGTGCACAGTGAACCCAGACAGGAGTGCTGCAACTTCTATATGGCATTCAGGAAGTTTGTTCTCAGAAAAACAGCAGTGTCTGCTAGCAGTGCCCACCTAGCAATTCACACTGTTGCATTCAGGTCACAGGATACTAATTTTAGGAGGGGTCATTCTAGACATCGATTTTCCACTCCATTTAATCGCTGTAAGGAAAAATTGCATGAGTATGTAGAGGCACATACACGGACTGATCAGGGGACAGAAAGATACTGGGAAAGAACAAAATATTCCTATGGCTATTTGCCACAAAGAAAGGAGTCCAATTTCTTGTTTTACAGGGATAAACACTGCTCATTTTGCACACCAGTATGTAAACTCAAAGCCAGTCCTGATGTATGCATGTTGTATATGTGTTTATATTCTCAAAATGATAGCTTGCTGATTTCTCCTTTCTGTATGTCATGTTTAAACCTTTAATTTATTCTGCTTTTCAGAAATGTAATGTGAAATTCACTTTGCTGATCAGAAGAATTTTTTTATGCTTGAGAGCTCTGCATTGATCATTATATTACCAAGGTGAAAAATGTGAATGTGAGAGAATTGTGAATGAGCTTTTAGCGAGAGCTGAAGATCTACTTCATTACATAGGAGGGAAGAGATAAAGATGGGAAATTTCTTCACTACTGTATTGCTCTGTGTGTGTGTGTGCGCGCGCGCATGTGTTTTATAGGGAGGCTACAGGAGGGAGTGCACACCTGTGTTAATTCTATATATAAATAAATACTGGTCAGCACAGTGGTATTACATTTGGAACGAGCTTGCACAAGTGTGTCACGTCAGGGGCCTTAGCCTCTTCTGTACTGGAAAGTGTTTGGCCACTGTTTCCAGTAGCCAGTTATTCTTTCTCTCTGTTGTCAGCTGGGCTGTTGGGAATATGGAGTTGACTCAAGGTTCTGCTTCCCCTCACTTAATCCCCAAGTTTTTGCGTTGTACGCTGTCGTGGTTTAACCTCAGTCAACAACTGAGCACCACGCAGCCGCTCACTCACTCCCCCCCACCCGGTGGGATGGGGGAGAGAATTGGAAGAGCACAAGTGAGAAAAACTCGTGGGTTGAGATAAAAACAGTTTAATAATTGAAATAAAATGATAATAATAATAATATGATA
>NW_008794213.1:440770-446823 GCF_000699145.1 Aptenodytes forsteri
AGCATGACGTCACATGGTATGGAATGTCCCTTTGGCCAGTTTGGCTGTGCCCCCTCCCAGCTTCTTGTGCACCTCCAGCCTTCTCAGTCGGTAGAGCATGGAAAACTAAAAAGTCCTTGGCTAGTGTAAGCACTACCCAGCAACAACTAAAACATCGGTGCCTTATCAACTTTGTTCTCATCCTAAATCCAAAACACAGCACTGTACCAGCTACTAGGAAGGAAATTAACTCTATCTCTGCCGAAACCAGGACATACACAGAGAAGACCTGCCTTCTCTGTGAAGGTTAATAGACCACAGTGTAATTTCCATTTTAAAATGAATAGTAAACTAATAAATAAAGAAAAAATTATAGAATAAGCAAACATAAGGCTTATGAATTCAAATTGTGCATTTTTGATTTGGAACATTTCACCTTCTTTCTTTTTTCTAGTAAAGCTTTTGCCACATCATATATTTCATGTCTTCCATTTGTATGTGAGCATGTTTATGCACATATATGCACACAAAGAAGTTGTTTTTCCAAAACTAAATTGTGCTCACTGGTGGAGAGTCTTGGTGTTGTAGAAGAATGTATTATGATCCTCTCACAGAGTTCACTGTAAGTTTTGCTCAGGAGAGTTGGGTTTATCTCTATGGAAGTAATGGCTAGTTGTTCAAACCCTGCTAATGCCTTAGGGGAATATGGACATTACCACACATTTTTGTTGTTTCATATCAACCTTAAACTTTTCTGTGAACCTGGATTCATTGAGATTTCTTTGCAGAGGACTTGAAAGCATAGAAAAAAGGAGAGAAGTACTTAAAGCAATTGAGGGCTGATTCTCATTTCTAGCTCAATCCATGTGTTTTTATTATAACGTTCATTTATAAAATCTCTCAGAATGTGAAGAGTTGGGTAAATGAATCCATATTCTCCTTCTCGTTCAATGCAAGTTCGTCATCTTTGTAAAAATTGTAAAATTGATAAAAGACTTTGTAATCTGTGAGAATATGATAGTCTATGATACTATAAAATCCTAAAAGAATATCCTGTCTGCAAAAGATGTATATGTGCATTCTTCCAGCAGTATATGGATATTCCATGTATAAGGAAGGCTTGGCCTTTAGAAGCATAGTTAGATATATAGGCCTTGTACACATTTTCCAAAGTATTTTTTTTTTTAAATCCCTGGAAAGCAGTAGCTGATGCTCTCATCCTCTTTAAAACCTAGCATTAATCTTTAATTCATTAGTTGTGCTGTGTTTCATGTATACAAATAAGGTAGTGATATATCTGTGTGAACTTTCCTTTTTTGAATGTTTCAATTTTACTAATATTAGAAATGAAACGTTCCCTTTTTATGTTGTCATTTATTGGCTGCTGTTATGATAATGTAAACTTGAAAAAGAAGTTGAATTAAAAGGGAAGGAATGAACTGGGACTGTTCAGCCTGGAGAAGAGAAGGCTCAGGGGGAATCTTATCAATGCATACAAATACCTGATGGGAGGGTGTAAAGAGGACAAAGCCAAACTTTTCTCAGTGGTATCCAGTGTCAGGGCAAGATGAAATGCGCGCAAGCTGAAATACAAGAAATTCCATTTAAATGTAAGAAAAAGCTTTTTTACTGTGCAGGTGGTCAGATACTGGAGAGGTTGCACTGGAAGGTTATGGAGTTTGCATCCTTGGAGAGATTTAAAACCCAGCTGGACACAGTCCTGGGCAACCTTCTGTAGCTGACCCTGCTCTGAGCAGGGGGGGTGGTCCAGATGATTCCCAGAGGCCCATTCCAGCATCAGCAACTCCATGATTCTAAGTGGATGGGCTGTAGTGTGTTATCTAGACATGTTTATTCAGAGGCTGTGGTAGAAGATAACTAAGACAATTTCAGCATTTTTTTTTTTAAAGAATTCATAAATTTTAAGTTTTTAGAGTGTGTAGTCAGTAGTCAGAGCACGGTGAGAGGGCAAGATGGAGAAAAGGCAAGGTTATGAGAGAGTGCCAGATTTATTTAGGGTTGTTGAATGGCTAGAGAACTATTCTGCATCCTTTGTACATAAGCGCAATTAATTAATCCCAATTTTTTTTTCAGTGAGGAATGAGTAATGTAAGTAAGGACTGTAAGATCCAGTCTCAACACATATTTCTTCTCTTAGTTAAATGAATGTGTCTGTTCTGCTTATGTTAGGAAACAGGAAGATGGTGCATTCCAAGTACCATTGCCCTTGATGGCAGTATTATTTTTTTCTTTTACTGTATGTGGAGCATCATCTGTTCAGATATTGTTGGATTCTGGGTGAGGTTCTTTTGGTGACAGAAGCACGTGGCTAAGCCAACTGCACAAAGAGCTCCAAACCAGGAAAACAGGTTCTGCTGAAGATCAGGAAAAAAACTCTTCACTCCTTCACAGAGACCAAAGTTAGAAGACGGATTCCCCAGATTAATTTGTATGAAAATATGTCGAGCAAATGAAAAGGAGAAGTGAAGGGCTTATGATGGTAAAGTTGGAATGCAACATTTTATTTTCTATTGGTATGATTATTAGGTGTTGTTTATCAGTCCCATGAGATGCAGAGTCACTTTTGTTTTTAAACTGCCCCCTTTCATCCACGACTGGATGCCAGCTGGTAGTCTTCTAGAAGTCTATTCATTTTACTGCAAAAATCAGGTCTTGGCATTGTAAATTTGTGCTTGGAAGTCATCATCCGTAGTGACAGGTTTGTCATGTTACCGGGGATAAATAAATAACTAAAATCACTTGAATTGTGATTCAGCTGATGGATCTGTGAAAAACACCTGTCCCAGAGATATGTACCACCAAGATGTCCTTTTTCCAGGAAATCAAGGAATAGAAGCTTCTAGTGGCTGGTTGATGTATCTGTGATTTGACTGAGTTGAATGTTATAATGAATTCCTATAAATTGATACTTTCTATTCTCTATGATGTTCTGTGTAACTGTCATTTAAGTATCCGAAGATATGGTGCTGCATGTGAGTATATCTGAGAATGTTGCCTTATTACATTTAGGCTGAGATTTTCAGGGTAATTTTCAAAGAACATTATAAATTACTTAAAATTTTCACAATTTCATCTGCCTTCTACAAAGTATTTTTTTCAAGGGCACAGTTAAAGTCAGACCAGAATCATTCTGGAATGATCTTTTTTTTTCTTAAAAAACCCCAACAAAACAGATAGTGTTATATTCTGTTTCTATTCCAAAAAAAGTTCTGCTCCCAATGTGTTTTGTGTCAGTGCCTCAGTACAGGCCAGGTGTTTGTTCTACTTCAGCGTCACTTAAACCGTCATGGCAGTATTTAAGTGGGAGTTAAGTGTTGGATACCACCAATGTTGCTTTCATCAGGTGAGTTTTAACTGTCAGATTTTTGTTAGTAATGTAATTAAAATGGTCATGTTCATTAGCGCCTCTAATATGCCAGGTGTTGCTCTAATGTGGCAGATGTCCTCACCTCAGTTTTGAACAGTGTGTAAGGCCAACTATGCTCTGCACCTTACTTAAATTGCTTGCCTTTGAAGGTTCCACTCTATTTACTACAGTATTTTACTTTCTAAATAGATACATTTATTAGCTAATTGCCATGTAGAAAAGTTTTGCCCAGCTACCCAAGCTGTTCCCTCTCTCCCCCATAAGCTGGCTAGAGTTCTGGTTTAAGCTAGCATTACTGGGGCAATTTTATACATTCTTAATAATAGTTTGTCTTTCCTTGCAGACCACTTCATCAACTGATATAAATTATATTAAACAATTCTTTGGCTCAGTCCAGAAATGTAACCTCTTAGGAGATGAAATGTGATGAAATGAGGGAGTTATTTAAATGCACTCGATAATGCCACAGGGCAAGAAGTGAACTGTAATGTTTCCAATTGGAATTGAGGAGGGAATCTGGATGAGCAGGATATAAATCCTAGATTTGGGACTGGGCCAGAATACTGGGGTTAACATTCATAAACTTGTCAAAAGTGTAATGGGATCTTGTAATCATTCATGTCGTCACATAAACGGTACATTTTCATGATACTCCTTCCTTTGATGTCTTACTAGGATGCCATTTTAGTACTCAGTCAGAGGGAATTGCACCACTAGCTGCATCACTGGCTATGTCTACATTAGCAGGTAGCATGGCACAGTAGGAGCACACCTGTAGGTCACAGCAGGTGGTGCCGACTACTTCAGTTTAACCTATATATATTATGGGGGGAGGAGGGGGAGGGTTACTTTAGAATAGGTCTGATCTGCCCCCCCTGTATTGAATGTTACTACTGCATGTGGAGTTTGAAGAGTCCATGAACGTTTGCTTCTTGAAATCTGGGCACCCCCGTGGGGTCTATCAGGAGATAGATCAGCTTTTCTCTGTGTCACATAGGTGAGTTTATCCCATACGGATGACTCCACCTAATATAGATGACTCCACCAGTCATCTGTGTAAGACCTCACAGATGGAAGTTGGGCTTATTTTGCAACTGCACATTGTGTTGCTGCTCGGTTGTATGGGACATTGTGAAGGTTGATGCCTGAACTGTCTCCTTCCTATGGGTTTGGTCATCGGCTGACCAAAGGCACTGGGGAAGGGAGAGGAACTACAGCAGCCAGTTTGAGGAAGCCCAACTGAAATGTCAAGTTTTCCTGTGTGATGTTTTGTCTGAGGAAGAAGGCAGAAGCACTAACTTTCCTGATGTCAACACTGCTGATTCTTTTCCCCTGGTCCTCCAGAGGTCCGGGGCCTGGGAAAGTTTGGACTGGCAGGAGTTGACCCTGAATTCTGGGAGAACCAGCAACAGCATTTTCAGCAGTGGAGAAAGCTGTCTACCGTGAGCTGACTTCACCACCATTGGTGAAAACTTAGTCAGCTTGCACCTCTGTCAAAGTGAGCCTCTTGACTGCTGAAGCCATCAGACCTTCACAGCCCAGGCTCTGTGCCCTATCTCTCTGCTGCCATGCTCTAGGTGAGCAACGTACTGGGAAAGCATGCAGCTCTGGTCAATATTTAAAAAAAAAAAAAAAAAAAAAAAAACAAAAAAACCCACACAAACCAAAAAAACCTGACCTGAACCTGACCTGGAGAAACAGCTGCCGAAATGGCACAGCAAAGGTTTTCAAACAACAAAACTTAATTGTCTTGAGAGGACTAACATGGCCCCCGCCTTGTGGAAAGGCATATCAGAGAGAGGGCAAGGGGGCCTAGCGTATGGGTGTTACTTGGTGCTCTAGGCCATGGCCTGCAGCCTCTCCTTCCATGGCCTGCTGGGCTGACAGAGCAGTTCACAGAAAGATAGTCTTTGTCATTAACATCCAAGAACTAACCAGTTCCTGATGATGTTGAAATGGAACTGACGCAGAAATATTTAGGGAGACATGCAAAATTAAAGGGCACCCTTATTTTAGAACCATGCATATATAAAAAGCAAATGTATGTAACTGAACAAAAAGTCTTGTCTATGCCTTTAACCAGGAAATATCTATTTCTACGCAGATATTTTTGGATCTAAAGAAAAGCCCTAAATAACTTATAAGAAGTGGGATGTCGAGCTTTTTTTTTCCCTTCAAATGCAGCACAGGTCTGGAGCTGTTCTGCAGATGATCTAAATTACTTTGATGGTTTGTATTTCATGTGCTGCACATGAAATATTTGTAACTAAGGAGAGAAATAAAATTTCAAGGCTTGGTAGGATACTTGAGCTGTCAGGGTAGATGGTTATCGTATTAGTCACTTACATAAATTCTGCATGCTTCTGGTTTAAAAAGAAAATGTTTTTTGATTTCCATTTGTTTCTGGGCCTACTTTTGTGTTAACATTTGGAAAACTTTTGAGTATGTTATATCTGAACCTAGGAGAGAGTAAGTTATAATGAATAATTTATTTGAGAAACTTCTTTTCTTTTTCCTATTCATGGCTTGTTTGTGAAGTGCTGATATTTTTTCAGAAATGTATTTATAATTTAAAATGCATCATTGGACACTTTTGTGATATTTTAGTGTAGAAATGTTGATGTTGTTTGGGAATATGATTGTGGTACTGCTCTGATTTTATATTTGAAGCCTATTTTTTATAAAA
>NW_008794213.1:446901-450947 GCF_000699145.1 Aptenodytes forsteri
TTGAACTTTTTATGAGTTTTTTTTCCTACTCAAATTTAATAATGGTGAAAGCACCCCTGAAACACACTGTAGTTTCTGGGGAAAATGTAGAATTGCATTCTCGATTTAGATTTACTAAGTGACTACTGGAAATCTGTTGTTCAAAACAAAGTGTTTTCAGATTCTGCTTTATGGTTCATTGGTACGTTATAAGGTCTAGCTTATTTGACATGGAGTTTCATTTCTTATGATTTACTTTTTATTACTCTATTCAAATTTCTAAAAGCAGATGAAATTTCCCCTTTTTTTTCAAGCCAGTTGGGACAGAGCAAGGTCAAAGGTCTGGAGCGGTCTTTATCAATGTCTTTATTCACTGTCTTTCCACTTACATTTAGCCTGAGGTTTTATATACTGTTTTAAATGGAAAAAAAAATTAACATTGATTTGTGAACAGAGAAACTCACACACTTGCAGGTTTGCCGATGAAGATAATTACATAGGTACTTAGTTATGCAGGAAAACAGACAGGCAAGGAAGGTGTAATTCTGAACGGCTTTGGCTTGCAGGGTATGGTCTTGGTGTAAGGCCAATTGGTTAATGGCACAATACACATGCACAGGTGAAGATACAAAGGTTAAGTTATCATTAAGTGGCTTATATTATTAACTCCTTTCATTTTCTGAAGGCTTTGTTAAGCAGACAGTGTGCACAAGCAGCCCTGTAACGCTCGAGTCCTTTTAGGATTACTTGGAGTCATTTTTGAGGCTTGACTGGGAACAGATACTGAATAAAGGAAAGCTGACTTGCAGCAAGTAGAAATAGGACAAAGAAATATTTAATCTTTCAGAAAGCTGTGCATAAGCCTTCCTGTGCTGCTGCATAAAATATGACTGAAAAATGTGGTATGCCCAGATTCCCTATGGAGATCTCCACATTACTCACATTAGTGATGGCTGTGACATGGTATATACTTCAGCACTTCATGGCTGCAGATTTCCTTACTTAAATTGAGCACAAGGTATCTTGTGCTGCTCACCCCATATCTTGACCTATGCTGCCCTTTCTGTTAATTGTATTTAAACAAGTACAACTATACAAGAGACAAATACAGTGACTACTCCTGAAATAGTTGAAAAGTCCTCCTAAAGACCTCTCTGCCAAATCCAGTGTAGCTGGATGATACTTTAAAAAATATAAAGGTCAATGAAGATCAAGGGAAAATTACAGCCAGAGCCTCAGTTTAAGGTCTTCTCCTAATAAATGCATTGGAAAATTTAAATTTAAAAACCTAATGAAAATCAAGTCTTACACTGATTAGTCAGTTTCATTTATTCACCGATATTATCTCTTTTTGGACCGCAACTTAACTGTGGAATGCCAGGTGTCTCTGTAACAGAAAAAGCTGCAAAGATTTATGCACAGTGTTATCTCTGCATGTGATGTGTAAGACTATTAGCTTCAAGGCTCCTTTTCAGTGTTCACAAGTCAGTGCAGGGTGTGAGTCATAGCATGTCCTTCATTCACAGAAATGAAGAATCTTTCCTTACTGTGGCACCAAAATTAAAAATGCTTTTAATAATGACTTTGCCAATTAATTCCTCCTTTCCCAGCTACACAATGAAAATCTCTGAAGGTTAGATTTAATTTACAGGTGCAAGTCCATAGTTACAGGTAGTTTCTGTGCCACTCTCGCAGGAACTTTGTAAAGATATTAGTGTTCATAATCACTCTTCGTCTGCTGTTCTTGCACTGATTTATTGGTTTCATCATTTTCTTTGTCCTGTACTCCTGTAACTGGGTAATTGAACCGATTAGAACATAGTAGAGTGGAGTCATTGCTTATCCATTTGCCTCCTCAAATAGTACCTCTTCATACCTCTTTTCTCGCAGAAACTGTAAGAGCGTTTAAATATGTCTGTGCCCTTTCAGTCTCACCATAGGAAATGATGCTTAGCTGAGCATACCATGAAGGTAAAGGCACAGCACAACTCTGTCTGATTACTAGTAGTTGCAACAGTTTCCTAGCAGTAGCATGGGGTGAAAATATCAGTTGAAAAAACCATCATGAAATATTAAATAAGTATCATCCAAGAAGACTGACAGTCTGAGACACTTGGGAAAAAAAATGTTGATTTTTAACTGAGTAGGTTTTCATTCAAGTGGAATTTTAATTAAATGGTGAACTTAGAGAACATCACAAATCTAAACTATGACAACATAGATGAGACAATAACTTTTTTTTAATTATTTTTAACCCTCTGTGCTGCACAGAGAGGAAGTGTTGGGGGTGTTGGGGTATACTTTGCTTTTTTCCCAGATTATTTTATATTATTTTAATAACAAATTAAATGTTTTACACTATTACCTTGAGATCAAGCCACTGCAAACAAAAGAAGTAAGGAAAAGAAAATATTATTTTGATATTACAGATGGAGAACTGAAAGCAGATAAAATTACTTTGAGTCACAATGAACTGTGGTAAAAGAGGAGAGAAATTAAATGGAAGTCTTAAGTAACTCAAGATTATATTTTACTCACAAAACCAATCTTTTCCTTAATGTTTAATATTAAACTCCTTCATGATGAAATTCAGTTAGTCCATATAGGATCAAGCATGATTTTTATATGAGTGAAGAGGTGGGGGTAAAAAAGAACTGGAGAGAGAAAAATTCACCAACTAGTAAACCCAAGGCTAGGATAAGGAGAAATATTAACAGAGAGTTTTGGTAAAAAGAAGCCAGGTACCCCATTTTAATACTGAGTTGAAAGCAGTCTGGAGTAATGATAGAATTGAAACATGTTTTGTTACTTAAATGTCAGGTTAAAAGTAAGCCTAATAAGATAGTTTCAAAAATCTTCTTTTGATTCCAACAGTCACATTGTGGTTGCTTGTCATCCTGCTGAAATAAATATGCATTGGGAAAAAGGAACATTTATGACAAAAAAAAGTAAATATGTGTGAGAGACGAGATAAACAGGAAAGTGCAGGAATTAAGCTGGCTGTCTCAGTTATTTGAGTTACAGCCAGAAAATTCTTTGTTTATCTCCCAGTAAAATATCTTAGTTTCTGTAGGACCATGATAGCAAATACTGCAAAAGTGGCAAATAAAACCTAAAAGTTATAGTCTTAGGGGAGTTTCGTGACAAAGCCATTTACTACACTTGCTTTATTGTCCCTTTTTTTTTCTTTATTTTATTAAATGTAACTAAACATAACCTTTTCTGGGTTTCCTTGAAACCTGTAAAATTAAATTTTAATTTATTAGGTCAAGAAATTTAGAAATACTGAGATTTTGGTTCAACAGTTATTAAAATATGACCAAGAAAATTATTTGGAATTACAATAGGGGTTTTGAAACTAGTGAAGGAAAAGAAGAGTACCTGAATATATCATTTGAGATTTTTAAAAGATCCTGTCTATTCAGTCATGTATATATACGTTAACTTTGGGCGAAGGAGATAAAAAGAAAATCAAGAGGAATGTCATTGTTTAAAGACTACTATTCTGGTGCTGTCTATTCCAGATCTGTTGCAGAAGCCACAGAGGTTGATCTCAACATGAGAGTTGGATTGCATACAGGCAGGGTGCTTTGTGGGGTCCTGGGTCTCCGAAAATGGCAATATGATGTCTGGTCAAATGATGTGACTTTAGCTAATGTAATGGAAGCTGGAGGACTGCCTGGGTAAGTGTGAGAAAGAACCATAGAAAAAGAAACAGAAACCTATATGGGTGAAGAATATATTTCCTTCTTTGAGGCATTTGCAATGGAATTGCTCTCGATAAGAAGGGTTGTGTTCGTAAGAGCAATCAATGTATTATGTGATTTATCCTGTGGAATTCTCCAAATGATCTTGATATTTATGTTAGTAATAGGTTAGATTAGAAGCAAAACATTTCCAAACGAAATCCTTATTAGAAGCTGCCAAATATAAAGAGTAGGAATGAGGCAATGCTAGGAATGTAGGAATGGTAGACTTTCACCATTTCATATTATAAAAGTAAAACCCTCTAGTGTTTCCAGGAAATTTTTACCCTTGCACCTCTAGACATGGGGGGGGGGGGGGCC